>NW_024058032.1:0-71594 GCF_016432855.1 Salvelinus namaycush
AGTGTTATTAGAAAACACAGTGAAAAAGTTGCAATAAAGGAAGAACCATGCACAATAGTGATTATTTTGATTAACCTTCCATTATAGATTCATTGGAGAAATATTTGCAAACCAAATGACAAAATAACAGGCGTTTCGGTGGCAAGGGTTGTCAATCATAGACATAAATGGAGGACTCCGATAGATATAACTCGTTTCAGTATAGACATTACCATTGAGGGCTTCCACTATTTAAAAGTAGTCAACTGTGTGGGGATTCCTATGGGTTTGGAAGTGATCAGCCAATGATCAGAGAGCATTGGCTTCTTCAAATTGGGTTGCCTATTGTTTGTAAACCAAAGAGTAAGGTAATATCCAGAAGCCAAGACCAAGATTTCTACCAGGACTTTGTTGGTCCCAAGATCCAGACCCAGTGAGTTGAGACCATGACAAGTTAAAGACCGAATGTGGTCTTGGGGGGGGGGGGGGGGGGGGGGGGGACTCAGTCAGGCTTTCAATTTACTCCTGAACGTTCTAGTAGTATAATGCACAAGGTGCAATTTGAAAGTGGGTACATGGTGGTCCTCTGTAGCTCAGTTGGTAGATCATGGCGCATGCAACTTTAAAATGAAGATGGCCTCAATGGCACTGCCCGTGCTGTCACAGATGCCATAATGGCATAGATACAAAGATGAAACCTCTGTATATCTCCATGGTGTCAATTGTTTCGGTTGTGACTTTTTCAGTTTGACTTATTTTGAACATCAAATGAGGTTGGTGGCACCTTAATTTGGGAGGACGGGCTTGTTGCAATGGCTGGAGCGGAATGTATGGAATGGTATCAAACACATGGTTTGTTGCCATTCCATTTGCGCTGTTCCAGCCATTTATGAGCCGTCCTCCCCTCAGCAGCCTCCACTGGCTAACATATTGCTAGCTATCTTTAATTTCCACATCTTCTTACGTTACAGCCTTATTCTAAAACATACAATATTTTTTTCACCTCATCAATCTACACACAATACCCCATATTAACAACGCGGAAGCATTTTCTTGTTTTAAAATGTATCTAAAAAATTTTTTTTAATGAAATATCTTATTTACGTAACTATTCAGATCTTTTGCTATGAGACTCGAAATTGAGCTCAGGTGCATCCTGTTTCCATTGATCATCCTTGAGCTGTTACTACAACTTGATTGGGCATGATTTGCAGAGGCACACACCCGTCTATATAAGCTCCAACAGTTGACAGTGCATGTTAGAGCAAAAACCAAGCCATGAGGTCGAAGAAATTGTCCGTAGGGGAAGGGTACCAAAAAATGTCTGCAGCATTGAAGGTCCCAAAAAACACAGTGGCCTCCATTATTCTTACGTTTGGAACCACCAAGTCTCTTCCTAGAGCTAGGAGGTGACCAAGAACCCAATGGTCATTCTGACAGAGCTCCCGAGTTCCTCTGTGGAGATGGGAGGACCTTCCAGAAGGACAACCATCTCTGCAGCACTCCACCAATCAGGCCTTTATGGTAGAGTGGCCAGACGGAAGCCACTCCTCAGTAAAATGTACTTGACAGCCCACTTTGAGTTTACCCAAAGGCACCCAAAGGACTCTCAGACCATCAGAAACAAGATTCTCTGCTCTGATGAAACCAACTCTTTGGCCTGAATACCAAGTGTAACGTCTGGAGGAAACCTGGCACCATCACTAAGGTGAAAGATGGTGGTGGTGGCAGCATCATGCTGTGGGGACATTTTTCAGTGGCAGGGACTGGGAGACTAATCAGGATCGAGGGAAAGATGAACAGAGCAAAGTACAGAGATCCTTGATGAAAACCTGCTCCAGAACACTCAGGACCTCAGACTGGGGTGAAGGTTTACCTTCCAACAAGACAATGACCCTAAGCGCACAGCCAAGACAACGCAGGACTGGCTTCAGGACACGTCTCTGAATGTCCTTGAGGGGCCCAGCCAGAGCCTGGAATCTCTGGAGAGACTTGAAAATAGCTGTGCAGCGACGCTCTCCATCCAACCTGACAGAGCTTGAGAGGATCTGCAGAGAAGAATGGGAAGAAACTCCCCAAATATAGGTGTGCTAGGCTTGTAGAGTCAAGGCTGTAATCGCTGCAAAAGGTGCTTCAACAAAGTACGAACTAAAGGGCCTGAATACTTAGGTAAATGTGATATTTCCATTTTTGTATTTTTTATACATGTGCAAAAATGTTTTTAAAAAACTGTTTTTGCTTCGTCATTATAGGGTATTGTGTGTAGATTGATGAGTGGGAAAAAGTCATGGGGTCTGAATACTTTCTGAATGCACTGTATGTACATCCCAAAAGCGTACTTTACACATTTCTTGATATATGAGATGTTTGGTACTGACACTATTTAAAAATAGATGAAGATTTACCAACTTGCTCAAAAATTTTATCGGAAATGTTTGCAGATAGACTACTCACCATGTGGTCATGCTGGAGAGGGGTGCAATCCCAACACCTGGTGATATTTGTAGGAGTTGCTTAAGGCACAGTCTTTTATTGTGTGTGTTTAGTTAGTGATATCAAAATGTGGGACAGCATTCTTTTTTTGGAAAGATGTTTAAAAATAAACAACTGCTTATTAGATCAGTATCTTTCAATATAATAGAACACCTCTCAAAAGAAATGTGTATAAACAATTACTTTGTACTATATTAATTTAACAATATATTTGGTATTGCCTTAGAACATATTGTGATGTATATAGATGTCCTAAGTTTGGAGACTTAGCTTTTATTTTTTTTATATATATATATATATATATTTTTTTTTTCGGGGTGGGATTGCAATTTGCACCGCTTCTGTAGAATCACCCATGTATAAAGCTGTAATTCATGTGTTTTTCCACAAGGAGTTGCGTTCTCGTGTAGCTACATGGATTGGACGATGTCCCTAAGCGCTGGGCCAGGGAAGTAAAATAAAAAGTACTATAAGAAAAGAAAACAGGCCTCTTAAAAGGTTAGCGTTACGAGTGGGATTGGTTCAAGCTGATCCTAGACCAGCGTTTACAGGCAACTTCTTCCTTGAGCACAGCTCAGTCAAGTCTCTAATCAAGGGTGTATGTATGGGCAGGTTGACTGACAGCATATGGGCAGGTTGACTGACAGCATGACATCAAGGCCTGCAACTTTGCATTAGTATCTGTGTTTTTATCTTGCAGTAACGGTTATTTCTTATTGTAGTCCACTCTACTGATGAGCTGTTGGGGCCGGCCAGGTTCTGGGGCTAAGGCACTGGGGATAAACATACACTACCTTTTTATTTTTACAAACAAACGTTTCTTTTTTTCTTGTATTTTTTACAAACCACCTCATCACCTTCACATTTGAGTTCAACATGGTGTGTTGAGACCGTAGACAAGTAGTAGTGAATATGACAGTGTCTCCCTCATGCACAGAACTAATCTTTTTATCACTACATGTAGCCAAGTTTGTATGACATTCAAATGGATCTACAGATTTAACTATTGACAGTGTTCAAGACACCTTTCCAATTCTTCTCATGATCAAGTTGTTTTTGGTGAATTGTTCAACCACATCTTAAAGACACAAATGTGGATCTTGCTACACACACAGGTGTGCATATTGCTAATTTGGTCTGGCAGCGGTTACAGTAATCTGCCAGACCGGAACAGTATTTATTTGTCACTAGCGCTGTCCTTAGTGAACCCCATTGACAAGGTCGTGTTCATTAGGCACCAAACAGAAGAAAACACACTGAAACAGGGATTACCTGTACTTGTCCAATAAGAAACATTGCAGTTCAGTTGCATGCCCTAATGAACATGGCCCAGCTCTACTTAGAGCAGTGTTACCCACAGAAAGTCAGGTTAACGGACTGACTCTTAGTTCTAATGAGGCAGACACAACCTCTCGTTCCCAGGGAGGGGGATGAGGGAGTGCTAGCCTTAGAGCTGACAATAATACTCTGGTGAAGATAGACCCAAGGACCACTGATTGATGGGGTCGGGGATCTTGTAGGCAGATTCCCAGCCTCCCTTTTCAGAACTCTTATCTAAAAGAAAGTTAAAATAGTAAAAACATACCTCTGATATATATTTTTCCTTTCAGAAGCTACGTAGGCTGCCTAGTTTGATGCACATCCCTACAGTAAAAGCTACGTAGGCTGCCTACATAGATGCACATCCCTACAGTAAAAGCTACGTAGGCTGCCTACTTAAAAGCACATCCCTACAGTAAAAGCTACGTAGGCTGCCTACATAGATGCACATCCCTACAGTAAAAGCTACGTAGACTGCCTACATAGATGCACATCCCTACAGTAAAAGCTACGTAGGCTGCCTACATAGATGCACATCCCAACAGTAAAAGCTACGTAGCATGCCTACTTAAATGCACATCCCTACAGTAAAAGCGATGTAGACTGGGAATCTGCCTACATAGATGCACATCCCTACAGTAAAAGCGATGTAGACTGGGAATCTGCCTACATAGATGCACATCCCTACAGTAAAAGCGATGTAGACTGGGAATCAGCCTACGTAGCTTCTGAAGTGAAAAAATATATCAGAGGTATGTTTTTGCCATTTTAACTTTGTTTTGATAAGACTCAGAGTTCTGAAAAGGGAAGTTAAAGGTGATTTTAAATGTTTTGTTTAGATATTTTCCCCCCTCCTAACTTATGTCGACTGACTTGGGCTTTCTCCAGCAGAAATCATGTGCCCCTACTGCTGGGTCTGGACCCTGTGACATTTGTACAGTAAAATAGATACATTCCATATGTTTACAAGTAGGTACCAGATAAAGAGAGGACCTTCTTTCATGACCGCAACATGGTCTTTTTAACTTTTTACACCGTTTGCTGAGAAATTGTCCCTGAAAACATGTACAAAATTGAATTATTATTTTCTGGAATTAATATTTGGAATTCTTTAAAGTGCATTAATAAAAGTTACCCATTTCAGTCTCATGAGTACGCTTGTTTATTACCATTCTTGCCCTTGTGTTAGACTGCATATAAGTAAGAACCTGGCAATGGTGGTAGTATTCAAAATGACCATGCCAACTTTACTCTGTTAAAGAAAAAAAAAGCTTTTCTCATTGAAGATATATTTGCCTACAGGCCAGTGTCGACTTAGATTGTCTGTAATCAGGAATTGAACATTGATGAAAAGTAACATGTCTGTATTGAGAATTTTTTTGGGTTTCCTTTCACTGGAGCTCTTGAAGAAGGGACACCTCACTTTTTCTTCTTTCCCTCCTTGGACTTGGGCTTCTTGCCTTTCTTATAGGGGCCCAGGCCGCGTCGCACTAATGTTCCCCTCCACCACGACTGGATCTGCAAGTGACAGACAGGGAATAAGAAAATGATTTAGTGTAATGAACAAAAGAAGAGGAGTACAGTTGTGAACAAGATGCATGGCATTAAACACTGCACTGCCACTGGATGTGATTGGTTTCCTTGCTGGGCAGGTGGTGGTGATTTATTAAAGATTGTTCAATGATTACCTTGGTGGCTGCGTCTCGCTCCATATGTTCCTTCTCCAGCTTCCTGCGTAGGGCCTCTTTCTCAATCCTGTCCTCGATGACCACCTGCTCAATGTCTCTGTACTGGAACAGAAGAAAGTACAAAGACCGAGTCAATATCCAGAGTACAATTTCTGTTCCATACGGGTATACTTTCTAAAAGCGGCAATTTGCAGTCTATTTTAGTAAAAAGCTGCTATGGAAACTCATTACATGGAGCTCCTGATGAACAGTTCTTGTGCTGACGTTGCTTCCAGAGGCAGTTTGGAACTCGGTAGTGAGTGTTGCAACCGAGGACAGACATTTTTATGCGCTTCTGGACTCGGCGGTCCCATTCTGTGAGCTTGTGTGGCCTACCACTTCGCGGCTGAGCTGTTGTTGCTCCTAGACGTTTCCACTTCACAATATGGGCACCTACAGTTGACCAGTGCAGCTCTAGCAGGGCAGAAATTTGACAAACTGACTTTTTGGAAAGGTGGCATCCTATGACAATTCCACGTTGAAAGTCGCTGAACTCTTCAGTAAGGGCCATTCTACTGCCAATGTTTGTCTATGAAGATTGTGTCACAGAACAATGAGACAGATATTTCACCAGATGTGAAGCATCTGCTTGGCGTTTCCACTCAGTACCAAATATGGTAGTGAGAGGAAGCCCACTGACCTGCAGTTGGAGAAGGTGGATTTTGGCCGACATTCTGCACATTTTCTCCTTGATGAAACATTTGATCTCAATACAGTTTTCTGTTCCCAAAACTACAATCTGTTATGAACAGAGTGGACTATGTTTTGTAGACTTTGCAAAAGGGTAAAAGTTTTTTAAAATTGCGTTGTTTAGGAGTGCAAGGGTGAATTGAGTTATTGCACAGGCGCACTTCACAGAGTAGGCGTTCCCCGACGGAAATATGTAGATGCATGCTAGAACGCGCCAATATATTGAAAACGACAGACTGTGGTCTATCTCGGGTTTAGTTATAGAATCCACTACTTTGAAGGGGTGTCCACATACTTTTGGCTATGTAGTGTACAATTCATTTAAAAGTTAAAAAAACGTATGTAGCAACTGCAGATTTCCCCTTTAATGATCTGAGGACTTGTAATAACAGTTTATTTGCAGGTGGGATGTGCAACTCAATAATAGGACGGTGTTCCTAATGTTTGGTATACTCAGTGTATATCAGGCCTACTATCCTATTCATTACCTAGTGTCAGTGCGCTAAACCGTATACTACAGAAAGAAATGGGTTGTGAGCCATGCAGACCAGGCTTGTATTCATTAGGGCACACCGAAGCAAAACATTATTCAATGGAAAATGAAAACTACTGTTTCTTTTTAGAAAAGTCCAGGTGGTCCCTCCCTATTTCAGTCTGTTTTTCCCTGTTTGGTGCCTAATGAAATCAACCCAGGCTTTGTCCTCACTTCTTGGCCAGCTCCTGGAGCTGGGAGAGATTGTTAGCTTTTTTGTTCCTCAGGCTGTTGAGCTCCTGCTGCTTGTCCTCCATGTCTCTCTCATAGCGCTCCATCCACACCTCCAGCTTCTCATCCAGACTCTGAGAGGTGCACACAAACACACATTGTTGCAGCTTCACCTGACAGACAAATATGGCTCTGCTGACGGCCGCTGTCCACTGTTTTGTGGTTCTGAAAGTCAGATTTTGCAGTGATTTGATCTGCAGCTATTCGTGGTGCTAAATCCCAGCTATGGCCGCTATTGCTCTAGAGACAAGGGCTCATCAATTTCTTGTACAGCTCCCCAACACATTTTTTGTGATTAAAAATGTTTTAATTGCTATTGCTGTCGTAAAGGTTGCCGAACCCTGAATAGGTGCTAGGGATTGATTTGGGATTCTACTATTGCAATAAAATAACAGCATTTAGATGGCAGCTCCAGCTCCTAACCTACTCATTCAAGGGTTTTCCTTTATTTTTAACTATTATCTACATTGTAGAATAATAGTGAAGACATCAAAACTATGAAATAACACATATGGAATCATGTTGTAACCAAAAAAGTGTTCAAATAACTCATTATATTTTATACTTTAAATAGCCACCCTTTGCCTTGATGACTGCTTTGCACACTCTTGGCATTCTCTCAAACAGCTTCACCACCTGGAATGCTTTTTCAACAGTCTTGAAGAAGTTCCCACATATGCTGAGCACTTGTTGGCTGCTTTTCTATCACTCTGCGGTCCGACTCATACCAAACCATCTCAATTTGGGTAAGGTCGGGGTTTTTGTGGAGGCCTGGTCATCTGATGCAGCACTCCATCACTCTCCTTCTTGGTCAAATAGCCCTTACACAGCCTGGAGGTGTGTTGGGTCTTTTCCTGTTGTTTTTTAACACTTTTTTGGTTACTACATGATTCCATGTGTTATTTCATTGTTTTGATGTGTTCACTATTATTCTAGAATGTAGAAAATTAGTAAAAATAAAGAAAACCCTGGAATGAGTAGGTATTTTAACACTTTTGACCGGTACTGTATATGTCACACAAAAGATAAATTATGCTCCTATACACAAGTCATGTCATGCCATTTTCCAACCACCACTGCACACGTACTGTCTGATGTTTCTTGAGGAAAGTCTCCATCTCCATATGAACTCTCCTCTCCTCCTCCAACCTCTCCTGCAGTAGCTGAGGACAGAGGAACAATGATTACACAGATGCACATGTAGTGGTAACCATCTCTGTACATCCAAACCTCACAGTTACTACAAAGTCTGTAGCCAAGTCACACCAAAGGCTCTGTCCAGGAAACACCCCTAGCCACTTGTGTAGATCTGAAAGGATGGGATAGCTACAAGAAATGTGTAGGTATTAGCAAAAGCAATACCTACCCAATTCTATGAGATCTTCATGGGTTGGACTGGAACAAGAATTCATCCCTGGCATTTCATCCACACCAGCCCCCATCACTACATGCGCCGCCAACTCACCCCCCCCCCCCCACCCACCCCCACACACACACCCTGACCCTACACACCCTAATTAGACACTGGGAGCAGTGTTGACACATGACATTTAAATACATATGTGCACTAAGTAATATCATAGGCTAATTAACTTGAGGTTCAACATCAGAGGAAGTGGAAACTCAATACACATTAACTAGATGGCTGTTGCCCACTGGTCAGCCAAAAGCTCATTATAGATTAGTAGAACATAGAAATTGCGCAAAACTCTGTACAACAAATCTTAACAGGCCCATGGGCCGCCGGCCATGTCTTTATATAAAAATATATATTTGTGTGTGTGTGTCAATTTCGACCAGCCTACCCAACAACAAAAATGGTCCAGCCCATCTGGCATTTGTCAGAATTGCCAATCCGCCACTGCATGAGGCACTTAGACTGCGTTTACACAGGCAGCCCAATTCAGATCTTTTACCACTAATTGGTCTTTTGACAATAAGATCAGATGTTTGCCACTAATTGGGCAAAAGATCAGATTTGGGGCTGCCTGTGTAAACACAGCCTTAGGGGCTAGGGGATGATTCTGGACAGTACCCACAAAGACACCACACCCTGATCTCTTCCTCCAGCTGCTTCTCAGAGTGTGTGTTGATCTTCTGTCCCTGGTACACCAGCAGCTCCGCGCTGCTCTTCACATACTTCCCTCTCCAGCCCAGTCTTAGCCTTCCTCTCCGTGTAGCTGGTCCTTCAGGTGGGCAGTCATCTCCTCACCGTCGCTAAAGGGACAACATTAAGACAGTTTGCGCAAAGTATTACATAAGTTGCCAATACTTTGTCATGTATTTACCTGAGAATGAAAAACCGGGAGGCACCCCGATTTTCAAAGACATCGACGTCTGACACCCTCAAGGAACTTTGGAGCACCACCAAGAGTCAGTCAATGTGTAGCCTAATTCTAATCTTGCCCATTACTAGATTGAAAATCATATCGGGCACGTGAAGGAATGTGTCCTCCGTTGTCTTCCTCAGTTATGGTACCTGCAGCTCCAGAGTTTTTTCCTTGCGGATGTCAAGCGCTGTCTCTGAAGAGCTTTGATCCTCTGCCGGCTGCCCTCCTCCCTGCAATACACACAGACAGCAATCAGGCTCAATGTGTAAGTGTGAGTAGACTCCTGGCATTCTCTCAACCAGCTTCATGAGGTAGTCACCTGGAATGTATTTCAATTAACAGGCGTCCCTTGTTAAATTGTTGAATTTATTTCCTTCTTATTGCATTTGAGCCAATCAGTTGTGTTGTTTCAAGGCAGGGGTGATATACAGATGATAGCCCTATTTGGTAAAAGACCAAGTCCATATTATGGCAAGAACAGCTCAAATAAGCAAAGAGAAACGACAGTCCATCATTAAGACATGAAGGTCAGTCAATGTGGACATTTTCAAGAACTTTGAAAGTTTCTTCAAGTGCAGTCGCAAAAACCATCAAGCGCTATGATGAAACTCTCTCTCATGAGGTCCGCCACAGGAAAGGAAGACCCAGAGTTACCTCTGCTGCGGGGATAAGTTCATTAGAATTACCAGCTTCAGAAATTGCAGGCCCAAATATATGCTTCAGTGTTCAAGTAACAGACACATCTCAACATCAACTGTTCAGAGGAGAATGTGTGAATCAGGCCTTCATGGTCGAATTGCTGCAAAGAAACCAATACTAAAGGACACAAATAATAAGAAGAGACTTGCTTGGGCCAAGAAACACGAGCAATGGACATTAGACTGGTGGAAATGAGTCCTTTTGGTCTGATGAGTCCAAATTTGCGATTTTTGGTTACAACCGCCGTGTCTTTTGTGAGACGCAGAGTAGGTGAACGGATGACCTCCTGCATGTGTGATTCCCATCGTGAAGCATGGAGGAGGAGGTGTGATGGTGCTTTGCTGGTGACACTGTCAGTGATTTATTTAGAATTCAAGGCACACTTAACCAGCATGGCTATCACAGCATTCTGCAGTGAAACACCATCCCATCTGGTTTGCGCTTAGTTCCACTATCATTTGTTTTTCAACAGGACAATGACCCAACACACTTCCAGGCTGGGTAAGGGCTATTTGACCAAGAAAGAGAGTAATGAAATGCTGCATCAGTTGACCTGCCTCCACAATCACCCAATCTCAACCCAGTGATTACTACATGATTCCATATGTGTAATTTCATAGTTTTGATGTATTCACTATTATTCTACAATGTAGAAAATAGTAAAAATAAAGAAACCCTTGAATGAGTAGGTGTGTCCAAACTTTTGACTGGTACTGTAAGTATTCAGACTCTTTACTCAGTACATTGTTGAAGTACCTTTGGCAGCGATTCCCACAGCATGATGCTGCCACCACCATGCTTCACTGTAGGGATGGTGCCAGGTTTCTTCCAGACATGGCACTTGGCATTCAGGCCAAAGAGTTCAATTTGGTTTCATCAGAGCAGAGAATCTCGTATCTCCATGCTCAGAGTCCTTTAGGTGCTTTTTGGCAAACGGGCTATCATGTGCCTTTTACGGAGGAGTGGCTTCCGTCTGGCCACTACCATAAAGGCCTGATTGGTGGAGTGCTGCAGAGATGGTCGTCCTTCTGGAAGGTTCTCCCATCTCCACAGAGGAAACCCTGGAGCTCTGTCAGAGTGACCATCGGGTTCTTGGTCACCTCCCTGACCAAGGCCCTTCTCCCCCGATTGCTCAGTTTGGCCGGGCGGCCAACTCTAAGAAGATTGTTGGTGGATCTAAACTTATTCCATTTAAGAATGGAGGCCACTGTGTTCTTGGGGACCTTCAATGCTGCAGAATTTTCTTTGGTACCCTTCCCCAGATCTGTGCCTTGACACAATCCTGTCTCGGAGCTCAACGGACAATTCCTTTGACCTCATGGCTTGTTTTTGCTCTGACATGCACTGTCAACTGCGGGACTTTATATAGACAGGTGTGTGACTTTCCAAATCATGTCCAATCAAATGAATTTACCACAGGTGGACTCCAATGAAGATGTAGAAACATCTCAAGGATGATCAATGATAACAGGGTGCACCTGAGCTCAATTGCGAGTCTCATGTCAAAGGGTCTGAATACTTATGTAAATAAGGCATGTTTTTTTATTTTTTATAAAAAATTGTTCACGTCATTATGGGGTATTGCGTGTAGATTGAGGATTTTTAAAATTTTGAATAAGTCTAACGTAACAAAATGTGGGAAAATCAAGGGGTCTGAATATTTTCCAAATGCCTTGCACAGTGCTTATTCTACATTTTATTCTGTTACTGCCTGAATTCAAAATGTATTAAATAAATAAAAATGCTCACGATGTACACACAATAACCCTTTTTTTTTATTTTTTAGGAAATGTTGGCAAATGTATTTAAAATTACACCTACTCATTCAAGGGTTTTTCTTTGTTTTTACTATTTTCTACATTGTAGAATCATTTTGAAGACATCAAAACTATGAAATAACACATATGGAATTATGTAGTAACCAAAAAAGTGTTAAACAAATCATTTGAGATTCTTCAAATAGCCACCCTTTGCCTTGATGACAGATTTGCGCACACTTGGCTTTCTCTCAACCAGCTTCATCTGGAATGCTTTTCCAAAAGTCTTAAAGGAGTTCCCACATATGCTGAGCACTTGTTGGCTGCTTTTCACTCTGTGGTCCGACTCATCCTAAACCATCTCAATTTAGTTGAGGTCGGGGGATTGTGGCGGGCCAGGTCATCTGATGCAGCATTCCATCACTCTCCTTCTTGGTCAAATAGCCCTTACACAGCCTGGAGGTGTGTTGGGTCATTGTCCTGTTGAAAAACAAATGATAGTCCCACTAAGCCCGGGTGGCAGGTAGCCTAGTGGTTAGAGCGTTGGACTAGTAACTGAAAGGTTGCAAGATCGAATCCCCGAGCTGACAAGGTAAAAATCTGTCGTTCTCCTCCTGAACAAGGCAGTTAACCCACTGTTCCTAGGCTGTAATTGTAAATAAGAATTTGTTCTTAACTGACTTGCCTAGTTAAATAAAGGTTCAATTAAAAATATATGTATTATTTTGACCTAAATTGCTTTTGTTTTAGAGATGAGTACTGAATTGGATTTAAAATTGTCCCATACAATAAGGGGATCTTCTATACCTATTAGAGGTCGTCTGATTAACTAGGGCCGATTTCATGTTTTCATAACAATCGGTAATCAGCAGCATGCTCGTAAGCATTCATTCAAACAGCACTTTCCTGCATTTTCCAGCAGCTCTTAGCAATGCTTGAAGCACTGTGCTGTTTATGACTTCAAGCCTATCAACTACCGAGATTGGGATGGGAATACTAAAGTGCCTATAAGAGCATCAAATAGTCTAAGGTACATTAAATACAAATGGTATAGAGAGAAATAGTCGACGCGTCATAATTCCTATAATAACTACAACCTAAAACTTCTTAACTGGGAATATTGAACCACCAGTTTTCATATGTTCAGAGCAAGGAACATAAACGTTAGCTTTTTTACATGACACATATTGCACTTTTACTTTGTTCCCAACACTGTGTTTTTGCATTATTTAAACCAAATTGAGCATGTTTCATTATTTATTTGAGACTACATAGATTTTAGTTATGTATTATATTAAGTTAAAATAAAAGTGTTAATTTAGTATTGTTGTAATTGTCATTATTACATACACATATATATAAAAAAATCGGCCGATTTAATCGGTATCAGCTTTTTTTGGTCCTCCAATAATCGGTATCGGCGTTGAAAAATCATAATCGGTCGACCTCTAATACCTACAGTGGGGCAAAAAAGTATTTAGTCAGCCACCAACTGTGCAAGTTCTCCCACTTAAAAAGATGAGAGAGGCCTGTAATTTTCATCATAGGTACACTTCAACTATGACAGACAAAATTTGGAGAAAAAAAATCCAGAAAATCACATTGTAGGATTTTTAATGAATTTATTTGCAAATTATGGTGGAAAATAAGTATTTGGTCACCTACAAACAAGCAAGATTTCTGGCTCTCACAGACCTGTAACTTCTTCTTTAGGAGGCTCCTCTGTCCTCCACTCGTTATCTGTATTAATGGCACCTGTTTGAACTTGTTATCAGTATTAAAGACACCTGTCCACAACCTCAAACAGTCACACTCCAAACCCCACTATGGCCAAGACCAAAGAGCTGTCAAAGGACACCAGAAACAAAATTGTAGACCTGCACCAGGCTGGGAAGACTGAATCTGCAATAGGTAAGCAGCTTGGTTTGAAGAAATCAACTGTGGGAGCAATTATTAGGAAATGGAAGACATACAAGACCACTGATAATCTCCCTCGATCTGGGGCTCCACGCAAGATCTCACCCCGTGGGGTCAAAATGATCACAAGAACGGTGAGCAAAAATCCAGAACCACACGGGGGGACCTAGTGAATGACCTGCAGAGAGCTGGGACCAAAGTAACAAAGCCTACCATCAGTAACACACTACGCCGCCAGGGACTCAAATCCTGCAGTGCCAGACGTGTCCCCCTGCTTAAGCCAGTACATGTCCAGGCCCGTCTGAAGTTTGCTAGAGAGCATTTGGATGATCCAGAAGAAGATTGGGAGAATGTCATATGGTCAGATGAAACCAAAATATAACTTTTTGGTAAAAACTCAACTCGTCGTGTTTGGAGGACAAAGAATGCTGAGTTGCATCCAAAGAACACCATACCTACTGTGAAGCATGGGGGTGGAAACATCATGCTTTGGGGCTGTTTTTCTGCAAAGGGACCAGGACGACTGATCCGTGTAAAGGAAAGAATGAATGGGGCCATGTATCGTGAGATTTTGAGTGAAAACCTCCTTCCATCAGCAAGGGAATTGAAGATGAAACGTGGCTGGGTCTTTCAGCATGACAATGATCCCAAACACACCGCCCGGGCAACGAAGGAGTGGCTTCGTAAGAAGCATTTCAAGGTCCTGGAGTGGCCTAGCCAGTCTCCAGATCTCAACCCCATAGAAATTCTTTGGAGGGAGTTGAAAGTCCGTGTTGCCCAGCAACAGCCCCAAAACATCACTGCTCTAGAGGAGATCTGCATGGAGGAATGGGCCAAAATACCAGCAACAGTGTGTGAAAACCTTGTGAAGACTTACAGAAAACGTTTGACCTCTGTCATTGCCAACAAAGGGTATATAACAAAGTATTGAGATTTTGTTATTGACCAAATACTTATTTTCCACCATAATTTGCAAATAAATTCATTAAAAATCCTACAATGTGATTTTCTGGATTTTTTTTCTCATTTTGTCTGTCATAGTTGAAGTGTACCTATGATGAAAATTACAGGCCTCTCTCATCTTTTTAAGTGGGAGAACTTGCACAATTGGTGGCTGACTAAATACTTTTTTGCCCCACTGTATGTTTTGTCGGAAATAGTCAGTTATAAATACTTCTGTCCTAGTTAAAAACAAGTTGTCATCCATTAGGCTTTAACTACATTTTCAATATCCTAGCCCACGTGGAAATTCTGTAAGAGTAATATATATGCCAATTATTTGATGCTCCGACTGCAATCTGTCCCCTATCAACACTAACTTTTGGTGCCAGAGAGAAAGTAGTCAAGACGACTAAATTGATTGAGCCTCTGCCATGTATATCTCACTAGGTCAGGATATTTAAGCCTCCATATATCCACTAGTTCCAATATATCCATGATATTCGGGATTTCCTTAAGTGTATGAAGGGGATAGTTTGTAGTGTCATTTCCTTTACGGTCCATAGCGGTATTTAAAACCGTAATATAATCTCCCCACCATGATAATACAGTCTTGTATAGCTTGTATGGTTGATAAACTATTATATATATTTTCAAAGAAGCGTGGATCATCATAATTTGGTCCGTAAAGGTTAATGAGCCATATCTGTTTATGGTCCAATAACATACACTGCTCCAAAAAATAAAGGGAACACTTAAACAACACAATGTAACTCCAAGTCAATCACACTTCTGTGAAATCAAACTGTCCACTTAGGAAGCAACACTGATTGACAATAAATTTCACATGCTGTTGTGCAAATGGAATAGACAAAAGGTGGAAATTATAGGCAATTAGCAAGACACCCCCAATAAAGGAGTGGTTCTGCAGGTGGTGACCACAGACCACTTCTCAGTTCCTATGCTTCCTGGCTGATGTTTTGGTCACTTTTGAATGCTGGCGGTGCTTTCACTCTAGTGGTAGCATGAGACGGAGTCTACAACCCACACAAGTGGCTCAGGTAGTGCAGCTCATCCAGGATGGCACATTAATGCGAGCTGTGGCAAGAAGGTTTGCTGTGTCTGTCAGCGTAGTGTCCAGAGCATGGAGGCGCTACCAGGAGACAGGCCAGTACATCAGGAGACGTGGAGGAGGCCGTAGGAGGGCAACAACCCAGCAGCAGGACCGCTACCTCCGCCTTTGTGCAAGGAGGAGCAGGTGGAGCACTGCCAGAGCCCTGCAAAATGACCTCCAGCAGGCCACAAATGTGCATGTGTCTGCTCAAACGGTCAGAAACAGACTCCATGAGGGTGGTATGAGGGCCCGACGTCCACAGGTGGGGGTTTTGCTTACAGCCCAACACCGTGCAGGACGTTTGGCATTTGCCAGAGAACACCAGGATTGGCAAATTCACCACTGGTGCCCTGTGCTCTTCACAGATGAAAGCAGGTTCACACTGAGCACGTGACAGACGTGACAGAGTCTGGAGACGCCGTGGAGAACGTTCTGCTGCCTGCAACATCCTCCAGCATGACCGATTTGGCGGTGGGTCAGTCATGGTGTGGGGTGGCATTTCTTTGGGGGCCGCACAGCCCTCCATGTGCTCGCCAGAGGTAGCCTGATTGCCATTAGGTACCGAGATGAGATCCTCAGACCCCTTGTGAGACCATATGCTGGTGCGGTTGGCCCTGGGTTCCTCCTAATGCAAGACAATGCTAGACCTCATGTGGCTGGAGTGTGTCAGCAGTTATTGCAAGAGGAAGGCATTGATGCTATGGACTGGCCCGCCCGTTCCCCAGACCTGAATCCAATTGAGCACATCTGGGACATCATGTCTCGCTCCATCCACCAACGCCACGTTGCACCACAGACTGTCCAGGAGTTGGCGGATGCTTTAGTCCAGGTCTGGGAGGAGATCCCTCAGGAGACCATCCGCCACCTCATCAGGAGCATGCCCAGGCGTTGTAGGGAGGTCATACAGGCACGTGGAGGCCACACACACTACTGAGCCTCATTTTGACTTGTTTTAAGGACATTACATCAAAGTTGGATCAGCCTGTAGTGTGGTTTTCCACTTTAATTTTGAGTGTGACTCCAAATCCAGACCTCCATGGGTTGATACATTTGATTTCCATTGATCATTTTTGTGTGATTTTGTTGTCAGCACATTCAACTATGTAAAGAAAAAAGTATTTAATAAGAATATTTCATTCATTCAGATCTAGGATGTGTTATTTTAGTGTTCCCTTTATTTTTTTGAGCAGTGTATTTACATTCACCCATCTACCTTGATGATCTGTTTGGACAATTTGCACATTCGGATCAAAATTACTGTTAATTAATATCATTACCCCTTTCGAGTTTCTTTGCCCATGGGAGAAATATATTTCGCCTCCCTAGTCCTTTTTCCACACAACTTCATCTAAAATAGTTGAATGAGTTTCCTGTAAACAATATATATTAAACTTCTTCTCTTTTAGCCAGGTAAATACTGATCGTCTTTTCTTATTATCTGCTAAGCCATTCATTATAACTGGCTATACTTATTTCACCATTTACCATATTGAGATACAAGTTTCAAATCTATTTATCATAATATATGTTTGTAAACTCACCATTTAAAAGTACCATAGTGATTGAGTGTCCATATAGCTATACCATGATATTTGCATTGCTACTAAGTAAACCTCCAATTGTTCCCCACTATTCAGTTGTTCCATCACTGAGCCCAACTCAAGAAAGAACTTGATATACAGTTGAAGCTGTTTGAGAAGGCATGCAAAACGTAGCAATAATAGGGAGATTTGATTAACCATTGTCACGTCCTAGCTGATGAAACTCAGCTACACCCCAACGGTCCCCCGTTGTGACCATATTCCCAAGCATCTCTGTGTTGTCAGACCTTTGCCACCAGGGCCACAATAATATGCCCCCTCTCTGATTGTCCGAGTGTGACCCCCTCCCCATTGGTTACTGCAGCTAGTGTTGCCAGCACTGCCACTGCCTGGGTGGGGACACCCCACTGGAATCTCCACCAGTTAGGTACAAGGTCTTCAAGGTTCTCATTAGCAGCTTTGAGAATTTCCTTGTATATTATGCTCTCCCATCAGGGGGATTTGGCTTTGTAGGACCAACCCTGCCAGGCAGGCTCAGAATCTTGAGTGTGTGGTGCTGCTTTAGTAGGTCTCAGACCACATTCATCTTTCTGATTTGGCTGCGTATAGGCTACTTACGGTAGGTCCATAAAACAGATAAGGACTTCTCCTTAGCGTATGGGTCGCTCAGGTATAGGGTTGGGGATAGGCCAATAAATAAATCAACTACATGTATGATATATTTTAAAATGTATATCCCACATCTGCACAAAATTGAAAGCTCTCATAACCCCTGCTCACAAGCACACATGGGCTCTGGGATTTGCAACCACTATCCTTTTTCACTGACTCAACTCCACACTTTTTCAAACACAAAAACACACACCCCACCTTCCATCACAATACTCCTGCACATACCCACATACTGTGTCCTCTGTGTTTTATCTCTTCCATGTTGATTCAGTACTTTTGTGTTCCAGTTCCTTGTATTTTAAGATGTACAATTTAGTTAATTATCCTTTCTTCAATGCTATCTTATCAATTCATAAAATACAATAAATGGAAAGTCTAATACTAATTATTTTTCCAACATTCCCTACCTAGAATGGTATAGTGTAGTTGTAGTATATTTATTTAAATTGTTGTATTTTATTGCTTTTCTAGATATTTTTTTAAATTACAATCCCAACCATGGCTAATATTGAGTGTTTCATTATTAGAAACCTCTATGGGAACTTTGTAATATTTAGAATAGCCACGGAGTAGTCTGTGTCTCGGAACATTTGGTTATCAATATACAGTTTATAGACTACGAGAGCTACACTTTTCCTTTTTAATATCTTCTCCTTGAAGATTGGGTACAGAGCTTTGCGCCGTTCTGCAATTTCCTTCGGAACTTATCATTCATGTCTATTTTCATGCCAGTGAGTCTTTTACCCAGGCTTTCAACCATTATTTTATCTTTAAAGAAAGCAAATTTGGCAAAGATTGGGCGCTCATATCTCGGGTCCTCTCTGTCCGAAACAGTGTACACGTTCAAGTTGGATTTTGTCAACAGCTTCGCGTGGGTTCTGAAGCGCTGTAAGAAGGAATTCCTTCACCACATTTTCAGGAACTTCTCCTTTTTCTTGGATAGCAGTAAGTACCATATTTTCTCTCATAGATCTATTCTGTATGTCAAGTAAGGCTTCTCTCAGAAAGATGTTCTCCTTTAAGTTCATTTAACGTCCATTT
Organism: Salvelinus namaycush; assembly: GCF_016432855.1. NCBI lineage: Eukaryota > Metazoa > Chordata > Actinopteri > Salmoniformes > Salmonidae > Salvelinus > Salvelinus namaycush. Next base: position 18,983 of record NW_024058032.1, read on the forward strand.
CAATCTTATTGACTGTCCCTTTAAGCTTGTTTGTTTCTTTCTCCATTGTCGCAGCTTTTTCGTCACTCGTCTCGAGGCTCGCCTTCAACTCCTTTATATATTTCCTAACTAATTCAAGTACCGTAATTGCTGGACTATTAAGCGCACCTGAATATAAGCCGCACCCACTGAATAAAAAAAAAAAAAGTATTTTGTACATAAATAAGCCGCACGTGTCTATAAGCCGCAGGTGCCTACCGGTACATTGAAACAAATGAACTTTACACAGCCTTTAAACGAAACACGGGTTGTAACAAAAATAAATAGGCTTTAACGAAACACGGCTTGTAACAAAAATAAATAGGCTTTAACGAAACAGGCTTGTAACATTTTTTTTTTTTTTTTTAAATAGCAGTAAACAGTAGCCTACCAAGAAAGTCCTTGGTCACTATCTTCCTCCTGTGCACTGAAACCACTGAAGTCATCTCCTTTGGTGTCGGAGTTGAATAGCCTCAGAATTGCTTCATCCGATGTTGGATCGTTTTCATTGTCGCTCTCCTCACTTTCATCCGGAGGCAAATTCCCCGCTGAGCTCATGCTGCCCTCTTCAATACGCAGCAGCTCCACGCTGTCAGGACCCACTGGCAGACTTGACCATAAGTCGCTCTTCGCATGCGGCCCGTTTTAGTGAAGGATTTCTCCCCACTTGTCATCCAAGCCTCATTTTCTAGTTCGGGCCATCTGCTTTTCTTTCCTCTGAAAGCTTTTGTTGTCTTTTTGCACTAAGTCAGTTTCTCACGCTGCTGTTTCCAACGTCTTATCATCGACTCATTAAGGCCAAGCTCCCGTGCAGCAGCTCTATTTCCTTTTCCAACAGCCAGATCGATCGCCTTCAAATTGAAAGCTGCATCATATGCATTTCTCCGTGTCTTTGCCATGATGAGGGTGACAAAATGACTACCGTAATCAGAATGATGGAAAGTTTGAGCGCGCTCGATTTACGTCACATTATGTGACGGTGCTCAGTTTTTTGGCGGCATGAATTTGTGAAAGCGGGAAAAATCCATAAATTAGCCGCGTCATTGTATAAAGCGCAAGGTTCATAGCGTGGGAAAAAAGTAGCGGCTTATAGTCCGGAAATTACGGTATGCAGTTTGTCATCGATCGATTTTAAAAGATTGGTTTCCACCGTAACCATTCCCGGTAGTGAAAAGCATAAATCGTCTGTGTCCGTCAGTCTCATTTTCTTTTGGAGATTGGTTCTCCTTGTTTACTCTGTCATGTTTGGTGTTGCTTGTTGTTGTAATATTTGTCGATACATTTCTTAAGCCTGATGAGTTGTTTTGTGTTATCCAGATTGAAGGTTATTACCCACGAGTATGTAAAGTTCTAATATTTAGTCTTACAGATATTGAATATTATGATTCTATCTTGAGGCAATCTGCACCGCTGTGTAGAGTCTGCCATCTTACCTCCGTTCCCATCTAGTGGATTTTTTTTTAACACCGGCTATTTCTTTTCACTTTGTCATACAGGCCAGGAATATGGAGTGAATGCAATGTTGTTGATCTCTTTGTATTTCCAAGTATTGGGATCATGTTATGGGTATGCTTGTCACCGGCAGGAACTGAGGAGTTTGTTAGGATCAAAATAAATATGAAAGAAGAAAAGCCCAGTTAAAAAGTTACAGAGAAACCCACCTCAGTCTTCTGTGAACAACTACACACATTTTTATGCAAAAGACACCAGAAGGGCTTTCCAAGAGGTGTTGACTGTTCCTGAGTGGTCTAGTCTCAGTCCTGACTTAAATCTGCTTAAAAAAAATCAGAGACGAGGTTTAAATATCGCTTTCCGTCAATGATCCCCAACCAAATGTAATGAACTTTCGCAATTTTGACAAAAACAATGGATATATTTTGCCCTAAGAGTTGTGCAAAGTTGGTAGAATTCACAGCTGTAATGTCTGCCAAAGGTGCTTCCACCAAGTATTTAAGATTTACGTCGGCCTCAGCCCGATCAAATCCTGCCAGTCTGCACAGCGCGATATCAACCCAGAGCATATCGGACTGATTTTTCTCCACGATATCTCCGGATTCCTACCGCAAGCTCTGAAACTTTACACCGGATCATCGCAGCTAGCTAGCTGCTATCCGAGTGGCTTAAAACTGGCTAACGTTTATGTCCCGAAGCAAGCACCAGTTAGCCTGGAGCTAGCCTCGAGCTAGGCCCATCACCTGGCTAGCCGCAGAGATCCATCAGTCAATTCCTGGGCTACAATACCTCTTTTGCAATTTGGCCTGGACCCCTTTACTGCCGACACGGATCCACGCTGATCCATTACAACTGGTCTGCCGACGTAACCGTCCGAGGGGGTTTCTACAGGCTCTTCCGTTGCGACGTCCCCCTGAGGCCCATCTGCTAGCCTGCTAGCCCCGGCCTGCTAGCTGTCTGAATTGCCGTGTCTTCAGCTCGCCAACTTACTCAATGGACCCTATGATCACTCGGCTACACATGCCTCTCCCTAATGTCATTATGTTGGTTAGTGATTATTGTCTTATTTCACTGTAGAGCCTCCAGCTCTGCTCAATATGCCTTAGCTAGCCCTTTTGTTCCACCCCTCACACATGCGGTGACCTCACCTGGCTTAAATGGTGCCTCTAAGAACAAAACCTCTCTGATCGTCACTCAATGCCTAGGTGTACCTCCACTGTACTCACATCCTACCATACCCTTGTCTGTACATTATGCATTGAATCTATTCTTCCGCGGCCAGAAATCTGCTCCTTTTACTCTCTGTTCCAAACACACTAGACGACCAGTTCTTTTAGCCTTTAGGCGTACACTTATCCTACTCCTCCTCTGTTCCTCTGGTGATGTAGAAGTTAACCCAGGCCCTGCAGCCCCCAGCATCACTCCCAATCCCCATGCGCTCTCATTTGTTGACTTGGTTTCATGCATGTTAACATTAGAAACATCCTCCCTAAGTTTGTTTTATTCACTGCTTTAGCACACTCCGCCAACCCGGATGCCCTAGCTGTGTCATAATCCTAGCTTAGGAAGGCCACCAAAAATCCTGAAATTTCCATCCCTAACTATAACAGTTTCCGACAAGGTAGAAGTGCCAAAGGTGGCGGAGTTGCAATCTACTGCAGAGAGAGCCTGCAGAGTTCTGTCATACTATCCAGGTCTGTGCCTAAACAATTCGAGCTTATACTTTTGAAAATCCACCTTTCCAGAAACAAGTCTCTCACCGTTACCGCTTGTTATAGACCCCTTCAGCCCCCAGCTGTGCCCTGGACACCATATGTGAATTAATCGCCCCCATCTATCTTCAGAGTTCGTACTGTTAGGTGACCTAAACTGGGACATGCTTAACACCCCGGCCGTCCTACAATCTAAGCTAGATGCCCTCAATCTCACACAAATTATCAAGGAACCTACCAGATACAACACTAAATCCGTAACCAACCTCTTAGATATCATCCTGACCAACTTACCCTCTAAATACCTCTGCTGTCTTCAACCAGGATCTCAGTGATCACTGCCTCATTGCCTGCGTGCGTAATGGGTCCACGGTCAAACGACCACCCCTCATCACTGTCAAACGCTCCCTAAAACACTTCAGCGAGCAGGCCTTTCTAATCAACCTGGCCCGCGTATCCTGGAAGGATATTGACCTCATCCTGTCAGTAGAGGATGCCTGGTTGCTCTTCAAAAGTTCTTTACTCACCATCTTAAATATGCATGCCCCATTCAAAAAATGTAGAACTAAAAACAGATATAGCCCTTGGTTCACCCCAGACTTGACTGCCCTTGACCAGAAATGTGCATCCTGTAGCACTAATTCCAAAAAGTTTTGGGACACTTAAGTCCATTGAGAATAAGAGCACCTCCTCCCAGCTGCCCACTTCACTGAGGATAGGAAACACTGTCACCACCGTTAAATCTCCGATAATCGATAGTTTCAATAAGGATTTTTCTACTGCTGGCCATGCTTTCCACCTGGCTACCCCTACTCCGGCCAACATCTCAGCACCCCCTGCAGCAACTTGCCCAAGCCCCCCCCCCCCCCCCCCTCGCCGCCTCCCCCACCCAAATACAGACAGCTGATGTTCTGTAAGAGCTGCAAAATCTGGATCCCTACAAATCAGCTGGGCTAGACAATCTGCACCCTCTCTTTCTAAAATGATCTGCCGAAATTGTTGCAACTCCTATTACTAGCCTATTCAACCTCTCGTATCGTCTGAGATCCCCAAAGATTGGAAAGCTGCCACGGTCATCCCACTCTTCAAAGGGGGAGACACTCTAGACCCAAACTGTTATAGACCTATATCCATCCTGCCCTGCCTTTCTAAAATCTTCAAAAGCCAAGTTAATAAACAGATCACTGACCATTTCAAATCCCACCATACCTTCTCCACTATGCAATCTGGTTTCCGAGCTGGTCATGGGTGCACCTCAGCCACGCTCAAGGTCCTAAAAGATATCATAACCGCCATCGAAAAAAGACAGTACTGTGCAGCCGTCTTCATTGACCTGGCCAAGGCTGTCGACTCTGTCAATCACCGCATTCTTATCGGCAGACTCAATAGACTTGGTTTCTCAAATGACTGCCTCGCTTGGTTCACCAACTATTTCTCTGATAGAGTTCAGTGTGTCAAATTGGAGGGCCTGTTGTCCAGACCTCTGGCAGTCTCTATGGGGGTGGCACAGGGTTCAATTCTCGGGCCTACTCTTTTCTCTGTATATATCAATGACGTCGCTCTTGCTGCTGGTGATTCTCTGATCCACCTCTACGCAGACGACACCATTTTGTATACATCTGGCCCTTCTTTGGACATTGTGCTAACAAACCTCCAAACGAGCTTCAAAGCCATACAACACTCCTTCCGTGGCCTCCAACTGCTTTTAAATGCTAGTAAAACTAAATGCATGCTCTTGAACCGATTTCTGCCCGCACCCTCCCGCCCGACTAGCATCACTACTCTGGACGGTTCTGACCTAGAATATGTGGACAATTACAAATACCAGGTGTCTGGTTAGACTGTAAACTCTCCTTCCAGACTCACATTAAGCATCTCCAATCCAAAATTAAATCTGGAATAGGCTTCCTATTTCGCAACAAAGTCTCCTTCACTTATGCTGCCAAACATACCCTCGTAAAACTAACTATCCTACCAATCCTTGACTTCGGCAATGTCATTTACAAAATAGCCTCCAACACTCTACTCAGCAAACTGGATGTAGTCTATCACAGTGCCATCCGTTTTGTCACCAAAGCCCCATATACTACCCACCACTGCGACATGTTTGCTATGCTCTCGCTGGCTGGCCCTCACTACATATTTATTTTTTGGGAAAATGTTCTATAACTTTCTTTCACTTTGAAAATGTGGAGTAGGTTGTGTAGATCTATCGGAAAAAACATCAAATGTAATCCCTTTTTAGATTGAATTTTAAGGCAGACACTGTATGCAAGTCCTATAATAAGCAAAGACAAATTATAGCTCTGTTTTCAATCAAAATAAAACAGGCTCATAGAAATGGCTGGAACGGTATCATACACATCCATGCATTTGATACCATTCCATTTACAACATTCCAGATATTATTACAAGCCACCCTCCCCTCAGCAGCCTCCTCTTTGTGTGGGATTTGAAAGAATTTGACTATTGCCTGCACAGACAATGAATTATTAGCCTACATATTCATATTGACCATAACCTGACCTGATTATTATGTCCTGGAGGTTGGCCTTCCTTCTTTTCTCTTCTTCCACAGCGAAAAGCAAGCTGTGAAAGGTCCCTTTCTCTTGCAGCTCTGCCAACACATCAGCAATCACGTGACCCACAAACTGACTGTATGCCAGGAAGACAGAGAGAGAGAGAGAGAGCATGATCGTTATGTATGAGGTAGATGGCATACAGGGTACTTTTTGGATTCACAGTTAATACAGTCTGCTCTGCACCTTGGAAATGTTTGACAAATGTAAACAATGGCAATGTGTTTAGTTCAGTGGTTAACCTGAAAAAGATCCCAATGAAAAGTTGTCTCGTGTGCATAATAAATCATAATACATCTCTGTTTGAAGCACAGAGTTGTGGGCTTCTATTTTATTAAATTGTCTGGAACCTAGCTCTGGTCCAAGTCGGAACGTGCACTAAAGCCCCGAACAAGAGCTATCTGGAACCCACCTGTCTCTCTGCACCTTGGCCAGGTTGTCAGGGGACAGTGGGTCCTCCTCTAGCGTGCGGTTCAGTTCCTTCTGGGATCTGTGCAGCTCACGGGTGGCATCTGACAGTCTCCCAGACTCTCTCTCAAACTGACGGGCTGCTTTCAGGTTCTGCTCTGCCCCTTTCTGCTGTTCAAGGACCTGTCCAATGTCGGCTGACACAAACTTCCACAAAAACATATGAATACGGGCTGAATAGGAGAAAATTACAGCTTAGATAGCAAGCATACCATTAATTTGCTAAAGACGCATCATCGCTTGAAAAAGCCAATTGACATTAGCTCCGCGTATAATGTTAGCTGAGGATAATCAGATAATACCTTATCAGCTTCTGGACGACCCCTGTAGGTGTCGGGCATGATGTGACCCAGCACTGCCAGCTGTGCCTCACAGTCCTGGAGCACTGTACACACGCTGAGCAGCTCTACCCCAGACAAAGGAACCGACATCCTGATGGTCTGTGAACACTGAATTCGAGCGAAATTAGCCAAGCAATTTACAACATCGCCTATCTAGCTAGCTACTAACGATACCGTTTTCTAACTGTGCCATTTTTGTGTTAGAAAATATCCTGGGCAAAATGCTCAATAACACAATCAACAGATTCGTAGCTAGGTATATTTCTTACGTGTCTTCACGGAACGTGTTGAAGTTTACTAGCTATATTTATGCACAATAAAAGGCCAGTAGTTTAACTAGAGCATAGTTTAGCTTGTCTAGCAGCACACTTGGTAGTTTACCCCGGTTACCCTGGTAACGCACAACATTTGATTATTGTTTTCAAAAAATGACAAATTCTTATCTACTTTGATTATTATGTTGTGTGAAACGCATGAGAATGTAATAAAGTGACAGTTAAATAGTTAGATACAAATAAATACATGTTTTGATTATGCGTTTCTGTCGTAACCGACTACGTGAATTTCCCAGCATTCCATTCCAATTTCCTTTTCTGCCATTTTTCTTACAGTGAAGGTGAGAATTACAAAAGGCCACTTTTATAAAATCGAAATGTCTATGTTATTAAGTCTACATTTGGCATAATGTAGTATAACTCACTCACACAAACACGAGTCCAGCTCTTTGGCAGATTTTCAGTCTGTGTTGTCTCTCTGTTCAGTTTTTCACAAATGTTTTTTGGCCTCCTCCACGTCTCCTGATGTACTGGCCTGTCTCCTGGTAGCGCCTCCATGCTCTGGACACTACGCTGACAGACACAGCAAACCTTCTTGCCACAGCTCGCATTGATGTGCCATCCTGGATGAGCTGCACTACCTGAGCCACTTGTGTGGGTTGTAGACTCCGTCTCATGCTACCACTAGAGTGAAAGCACCGCCAGCATTCAAAAGTGACCAAAACATCAGCCAGGAAGCATAGGAACTGAGAAGTGGTCTGTGGTCACCACCTGCAGAACCACTCATTTTTTGGGGGTGTCTTGCTAATTGCCTATAATTTCCACCTTTTGTCTATTCCATTTGCACAACAGCATGTGAAATTTATTGTCAATCAGTGTTGCTTCCTAAGTGGACAGTTTGATTTCACAGAAGTGTGATTGACTTGGAGTTACATTGTGTTTAAGTGTTCCCTTTATGTTTTGGAGCAGTGTATTAATACATGGCTATAATCAGTAGGTGTTATATGTAGAGTTAGCGACCAAGCCTATGTGTTGAGGTGCTCCCACAATAATGTGATTTGTACCACATCTAGGGCTGTGGTGGTCATAAAATCTTGTCAGCTGGTTGTCATGCAAAAGCTGCCTGTCTCACGGTAATTTACTGTTAATTAACATCAACACGTTTAACATTTCCAGGTATCCATGCAAACATGACGCTGATGCACACCTTTGGAACATCTACATTTTAAAAAAGTATAATAAATCAATTCAATATACACCATCACAGTAAGTCCATGATTTGTTCTAGGCAGGTCTAAAGAAACATGATGATATGAAGAAAATGTATTTCAGAAGAACAGAACATGAGTTAGCCTACTGTATGTTATCTGGCTGTGAGCCATGCCATAGGCTGTAGGTTTGTTCATTTAGCAGACAAGATACTTTTGTATATATAGTGTATGTGGACACCCGATGAATGAGTGGATTTGGCTATTTCAGCCACACCCTTTGCTGACAGTTGTGTGAAATGGAGCACATAGCCATGCAATCTCCATAGACAAATATTGTCAGTAGAACGGCCTTTCTGAAGAGCTCAGTCACTTTCAATGTGGCACCGTCATAGGATGCTATGGCTATGTTGAGCATAAAAGTGATCATTTGAACAGGTCCTATACACTAGATTTAGAGTTATTTGGCAACTTTAGTTGTGAATGATATAAACCATAGAATGTCTTAGAAATCAAAAGATATATGGGCTGCATGTGACTATAGGCTATTGATCATTTGAGAAAGTCACAAAAAAAGCTTGCCACTTTTCCGCTGGTTCATTTCACTCATGTCAGGTAGGCTACTCCGGTTATTTTGCCTTGACAGGTGATATTCCGCCCAAACTCTGTATGTCATGGCCTCTCCAACCCTGTTCCTGCAGCTACAGTATGCTTAATTTGGGAAACCAAGTGAAAACTGTTCGGGAACATCGATAGTGACATGTTTTCACAATGCAACTTATTTAATTAAACGGTTGACAGCCCCTCTGCATGCTGGAGAAAGGAATGAAGGAGAGAGGGGAGGAGATAAACGCACGGTGGTGAGATTCTGTAGCGAATGGTAATGTAATGCCTATTAATTATGAAAACATTTTTTTAAATATATTACTAGCTTATTCAAAATCAAATACAAATTCTCTATAATTGTAGGGTAACGCTGCATTTATTTAATTTAGGCTAGACCAATTATGTACCAAAGATATCTTAAATCAGTATTTATTTGTATGTTTTTCTGCCATGTGTAATATGCGGTAGGCTATATTTTGTAAAATGGCACAATCATTATAATTCAGGATTTTTTGGGGGCTTGGGCTCATATATAGGCCAATGCGTAATCATAAGCTCTAATATGCATATACAGTGCATTCGGAAAGTATTCAGACCCCTTGACTTTTACCACGTTTTGTTAGTCTTATTCTAAAATAGATTAAATACGTTTTTTCCCTTATTAATCTACACACAATACCCCATAATGACAAAGCGAGAATAGGTTTAGACATTATTGCACATTTATATATAAAAAAAAAACAGATACCTTATTAATGTAAATATTCAGACCTTTTGCTATGAGACTCGAAATTGAACTCAGGTACATCGATCACCCTTGAGGTGTTTCTAACTATGGTAAATTCAGTTGATTGGACATGATTTGGAAAGGCACACACCTGTCTATATAAGGTCCCAGAGTTGATAGTGCATGTCAGAGCAAAAAAACAAGCCATGAGGACAAAGGAATTGTTTGTAGAGCTCCGAGTTAGGATAGTGTCAAGGCACAGATCTGGGGAAGGGTACCAAAACATTTCTGCAGCATTGAAGGTCTCCAAGAACACAGTGGCATCCATCATTCTTAAATGGAAGAAGTTTGGAACCACCAAGACTCTTCCTAGAGCTGGCTGCCTGGCCAAACTGAGCAATCGGGGGAGAAGGGCCTTGGTCAGGAGGGTGACAAATCAAATGTATTTATATAGCCCTTCTTACATCAGCTGATATCTCAAAGTGCTGTACAGAAACCCAGCCTAAAACCCCAAACAGCAAGCAATGCAGGTGTAGAAGCACGGTGGCTAGGAAAAACTCCCTAGAAAGGCCAGAACCTAGGAAGAAACCTAGAGAGGAACCAGGCTATGAGGGGTGGCCAGTCCTCTTCTGGCTGTGCCGGGTGGAGATTATAACAACATTGCCAAGATGTTCTAATGTTCATAAATGACCAGCATGGTCAAAAAATTATAATCACAGTAGTTGTCGAGGGTGCAACAAGTCAGCACCTCAGGAGTAAATGTCAGTTGGCTTTTCATAGCCGATCATTCAGAGTATCTCTACCGCTCCTGCTGTCTCTAGAGAGTTGAAAACAGCAGGTCTGGGACAGGTAGCACGTCCGGTGAACAGGTCAGGGTTCCATAGCCGCAGGCAGAACAGTTGAAACTGGAGCAGCAGCAAAGCCAGGTGGACTGGGGACAGCAAGGAGTCATCATGCCAGGTAGTCCTGAGGCATGGTCCTAGTGCTCAGGTCCTCCGAGAGAAAGAAAGAGAGAATTAGAGAGAGCATACTTAAATTCACACAGGACACCGGATAAGACAGGAGAAGTACTCCAGACACATAAACTAGTACAGCATAAATACTGGAGGCTGAGACAGGAGGGGTCAGGAGACATTGTGGCCCCATCCGATGATACCCCCGGACAGGGCCAAACAGGCAGGATATAACCCCAGCCACTTTGCCAAAGCACAGCCCCCACACCACTAGAGGGGTATCTTCAGCCTCCAGCGACGCCCTCCTGTCCGGAGCAGCCAGAGTCTCCCTCCTGTCCGTAGCAGCCAGAGTCTCCCTCCTGTCCGTAGCAGCCAGAGTCTCCCTCCTGTCCGTAGCAGCCAGAGTCTCCCTCCTGTCCGTAGCAGCCAGAGTCTCCCTCCTGTCCGGAGCAGCCAGAGTCTCCCTCCTGTCCGGAGCAGCCAGAGTCTCCCTCCTGTCCGGAGCAGCCAGAGTCTCCCTCCTGTCCGGAGCAGCCAGAGTCTCCCGCCTGTCCGGCGCTGCCAGAGTCTCCCGCCTGTCCGGCGCTGCCAGAGCCTCCCGCCTGTCCGGCGCTGCCAGAGCCTCCCGCCTGTCCGGCGCTGCCAGAGCCTCCCGCCTGTCCGGCGCTGCCAGAGCCTCCCGCCTGTCCGGCGCTGCCAGAGCCTCCCGCCTGTCCGGCGCTGCCAGAGCCTCCCGCCTGTCCGGCGCTGCCAGAGTTTCCCTCCTATTCGGGGTCCGTTGTAAGGGTCCCCAGTCCGGGGTCGGCGGCAAGGGTCGCCACTCCAGAGGCGCTACATAAGGGGGCCAAGACTAAAGTGGAGTGGGGTCTACGTCCCGCACCAGAGCCGCCACCGCGGTGTAATGCCCACCCAGACCCTCCCCTATTGGTTCAGGTTTTGCGGCTGGACTCCGCACCTTTGGGGGGGGGGGGGGGTTACTGTCACGCCCTGACCGTAGATTGTTTTGTATGTTTCTATTTTTAGTTTGGTCAGGGTGTGATGTGGGTGGGTATTCTATGTTGTAGGTCTAGGTTTTCTATTTCTATGTGTTTGGCCTGGTATGGTTCCCAATCAGAGGCAGCTGTCTATCGGTGTCTCTGATTGAGAGCCATACATAGGTAGCCTGTTTTCCCAATTTTGTTTGTGGGTGGTTGTTTTCTGTTTAGTGTATGTCACCTTGCAGAACTGTTCGTTTGTCGCTTTGTTGTTTTTTGTATAAGTGTTTTTATTGATTAAAAGGTATAATGAATACTTGCCACGCTGCTACTTGGTCCTCTTCTCCTTCTCCAGATGACAATCGTTACAGCGACATCATTGAAGTATATATAGAAGAGAGTCGGACCAAGAATTGAACCCTGTGGCACCCCCATAGAGACTGCCAGAGGCCCGGACTACAGGAAGCCGATTTTACACACTGAACTCTATCGGAGAAGTAGTTGATGAACCAGGCGAGGCAACCATTTGAGAAACCAAGGCTGTTGAGTCTGTCGATAAGGATGTGGTGATTGACAGAGTCGAAAGCCTTGGCCAGGTCAATGAATACGGCTGCACAGTATTGTTTCTTATAGATGGCGGTTATGATATCGTTTAGGACCTTGAGCGTGGCTGAGGTGCACCCATGACCATGATAGAGCATGACGCTTGCAACGCCAGGGTAGTGGGTTCGATTCCCGTCACCACCCATACATAAACGACAGCAGGTTTTATTGTAAGTCGCTTTGGATAAAAGCGTCTGATGAATGACATATTCTTTTTATATATTCACTTACTTGCTATACAATGTAGAGAGAAAAAGGGTCAATTCAGGAGGGAGCAACGAAATTCATGTCCAAACGTTGTTTTCTTTGCCTTATGTCATTAGAAATTACATAGAATTAATCAGTAGCTTGTTCTCTACAATATTATAACATTCATATACTTGTACTTGACAGTGTTGATGAAATAATAACGATCATTTGCTGTGACCATTACTAGTTTAGACTGCACCGCACTTGGTTGTATGTGTTCCATATTTGGTGTTGTGAGGTTAAATATCTCAGAGTAAATCATCGGTAACTTTTCAACCATATTTGATAGAGACATTGGGTTTAGACTATTGTTTTCTGAGATAATGTTCTATTGATTGGGCATATTTGTAAACCTTGAATGAATTAATAATTTTATGTTTTTGGCTACTTTGCCACCAGATGCTTTCCTATATCGTTGGTATAATATAAAATACAAATACCAAATATTGTGTTTTATAAAGTCACTAGCTAGATTGGAAGAATGAGACAAACAAGGTGATTGTTTTTATTGTGTTGTTTAACTCCTGAAAGTATAGTCTTTGCCACAGTGGGCTATAAAGTCTTTTGGAGGACATATTGACCAAATTCAGACAAGGGGGCCACAGCCCAAGGGAAAAAGCACTGAAGGCTCTACACTACCGGTCAAAAGTTTTAGAACACCTACTCATTCAAGGGTTTTTCTTTATTTTTACTATTTTCTACATTGAAAAACAGACATCACAACGATGAAATAACACATATGGAATCATGTAGTAACCAAAAAAGTGTTAAACAAATCCAAATATATTTTAGATTCTTCAAAGTAGCCAGCCTTTTAATTACTAACTCTATTTTATCAATGTACCAATCGGGCTTCAGGAAGAAGTATAGCACAATTACAGCAGCCATGAAGGTTTTAAATTATATCACTGAAGCCCTTGACAAAAAACAACACTGTGTCTCACTTTTTATTGATCTCTCTACGGCTTTTGATACAGTTTATCATGCTATACTAAGGCAGAGATTGTCGAGTGTAGGTCTTTCAGAGCATGCAGTTGCATGGTTTGCTAACTAGCTGTCTGATATAACTCAGTGCACTCAATTTGATGGGCTTATGTCTGTTAAATTGTCTGTCTTTAATGGTGTGCCCCAAGGCTCTGTACTTGGTCCTCGCTTATTCACTATTTATTTAAATGATTTAGACAAAAATGTCCAAAATGCGCAACTTCATTTTTATGCTGATGATACTGTTATTTACTGTTGTGCCTCGTCTCTTACAAAAGCTTTCCAGAACTTGCAAACGGCTTTTTATACTGTTCAACATACCTTGTGTCAATTGAAGCTTATCCTCAATACTGACAAAACTAAACTAATGGTGTTTTCTAAAGCAAGAAATAGACCTCTGAACCGTTCACCTATTACTACCTGTCAGGGCAAGGAGATTGAGGTTGTAACCTCATATAAATATCTTGGAATTTTAATTGATGACGGCCTCTCTTTTAAATTGCATATTCAACAACTTACAAAACAATTGAAGCTGAAATTGGGATTTTATTTTAGGAATAAGGCCTGTTTTTCTTTTGAAGCCAGAAGGAGGCTAGTATCAGCTACATTTATGCCTTTACTAGACTATGGGGATATTTTATTTATGAATGCTTCCGCTCAGTGTTTGAGATCAATTGACACCCTTTACCATGGTACTTTGAGATTTTTTTTAAACTGCAAAACCCTTACGCACCACTGCACTTTGTATACCAGGGTTGGCTGGCCTTCTCTAGTCACCCGTAGGCTCAGTCACTGGTATACTTTGATTTATTAAGCCATTTTGGGTTTACTACCTTTTTATTTGGGCATTTTTATTGTTCAGAAATGTGGTGGGTACTCTCTTTGTTCGCTGGACTTTATCCTGCTAACTGTTCCAAATGTCCGAACTGAATTTGGTAAAAGGGCTTTTATGTACTCTGCGCCATCGTCTTGGAACGCCTTACAAAATACTTTTAAACTGGAAGAACTTGTCCCGATTGGTATTTTTAAATCACTGATGAATGATCTTGAGACTGATTCCCTGACCTGTCAATGTTTTTAATTTGCTGTTTTTGATTTTTGTTATACTCTTGTGAATTCAATGGTTTCTACTAGATTACTTGTAGTTTTTCATGTTGTTTGTTTGTATTTTTGTAATGACTTGGTGCTGCCTATCTTGGCCAGGACGCTCTTGAAAAGGAGATTTTAAATCTCAATGAGCCCTTCCTGGTTAAATACAGGTTAAATAAATAGTAAAAATAAAGAAAAACCCTTGAATGAGTAGGTGTTCTAATAGCAATAAGGCACCACTGAGGTTTGTGGTGTGGCTTTTAATACAGTCTTATCTCAATTTCAGATAACTCATCACAAAAATCCCTGAAATCATTATCTTCTTAGCTACTTCTTTGCTACATTGTCTAAGAAAAGATCCATATTGGAAGTTGGCTGGGCTGATGTATACAGATTCTGATAAAACTGGGAAACATGCTGAGAGATTTCTTTTGGATTTTTATTGGGAGTATTATTAATCATTAATTGACATATGGAAGGAAGTCTTTTCGCCTGCCCTTTTTTCTAAATTAAAGAAATATCTTTAATCATCTTGCTCTTACAAACGCTCCCCGGGCCTTTTCCTCGTAGAAACAATCTAACTGCATTTGCAATGATGATAGGTCCAGTAATTCCTGATTAGTTAGTTCCCTTTTTTTAGTTTAATCCATTATTCCCTTTATGATGTCATATTCTTTCTCTCTCTTGGCACGAGCAATTTCTTTTCCCATTGAAATAGCCAAAAGCCTTAATCAAATTTCCTTAGCTCCCAGTAACTTCCAAACATATTCATAACACAGGCACAATTCCTGTATTTATCATTAATTCCTGCTACTTCCTTCTTAAATACTTAATTCTCTAGTAAAGTCTTGTTCATTTTCCAGTAACCTTTAACTTTTTTTGGTTGACAAACCATGCATATTTATCTTTATTGAGATCCCGTTGTGGTCTGTTAAAATCAATGGTTCAATCGAGACTGTATCAACCTTGTCAGCAATATCTTCAGATATCAGCCAGAAATCAATACGGGATTGTATAGATAAATCTTTGGTACTCCATGTAAACATAATCTTATGAGGGTTCTTATGTCTCCAAATATCTAGAACACCTAACCTTAGACATATATTCCTTATCTCACAAACAGAATTGCTATCCATAGGAGGCCATCTATCTAGATTATCATGTAATACTGTATTAAAATCTCCACCCCATATTACTTTGACCAATTGAAATTTAGACATCATTTTACTTATTTTCCTCTCAATGTCTCTAAATAAAATACAGTTACTTGACTTGTTATTGGAAGCTTAAGTATTTACAACAATTAATTGAACATGGTTAACATCTACCAATAGTATAATCCATCTCCATGTATTATCTGCTTCATGACTCAATATATGAGCCTTAAAGTTGCCTTTTAAAATAGGGACACCTGCTGACCGATTAGTACCAAATGAAAACCAAATGTCATTCATATCATCACCATTGACACTTCCAAAACGCAGTATCTGTGCAACAGGCATGAGTTTCTTGAATGAAATGAGTCGGCACTCTTACCCTTACAATACAAAAATAAAGATCTCCTTTTCAAAAAATGACAGATTCCCCTGGCATTAATAGAAAAAAACAGAAATGGACATTTACTATCAAAGTGACTATATGAAGAATATTAAACTTGTATACGTTCACATGAATCGGGTTCTCATAAAAAGAAAAGGTCTTACTAGTTGCAAATAGAAACATACCTTTGCACCACGTAAGTGGTTGATCTAAATTATATATATTTATACAATTGCAAATAACATTGTACCATAGATTGGTAAAAACGAATAGCCATTAAGCTAACATTAAGTGTCAGTGCGAATTTCCCTGCCATAAAAAAAAAATATATATATTAAAAAAGTTTGGCTCACACAAACAATGCTCTTTCCTCAATAAATATCTAGTTTTATCAAATTAGCAAATAAAACTCAGTCCTGCACAACTCACTTGACAAGTCCAGCAGTCAACAAACTAGGCGTCAGCGTGAATTTCCCTTCCATTACCAAAAGCCTTAGCTCCCGCAAAGTATGCCCTTTTCCCTTCCTTCCTTGCTCTCTCAATTATCGGCCACAGACGATTCAGAGCTTCTTTGTCAAATGGAAGCTGCTCCTTGGTTGGGGTATTCGGGTATGAATCGCATTCACCCCCCTTTTTTACACCGCAAGCATATGAGTGAGTTTCAACAATGCCTCTTTTCTCCTTGGAAGTTTCAACATCCATTATCTCAGCAACAGTTTGGTCATGTCCTGATTACATGCTACTAGCTATGAAGACGTTAGCAGGCTAATTTAACTACACACGCTGACACTTTTCGATAGCTAGCTTGTTCGTTGGAAATAGTCAAAAATATATGTCAAAGGTTTGATTAATTACAAAATTATTCATAGTATGGTTAGATATCATTTTTTGTGTAAAAAACAAATTGCAACTGCAGTCTAAAACTATAAACTTTGTGAGAAAACCCCAAAATTGTTCCTCAGCTAGAAATGTTACACCCTCTCATGTCGCAATCTTTATCATATCACTGATTTCATGGAGCTCTCCTGCTCATCATTTACTTCACAAAATCCCGCAAACGTGAAAGCGTCAGAAATAAACATTGCGAGATTGTACATATATGTGAGTCAGAGATTTGAAAGCAGACGCTTTCATCCAAAACGATGTACAGTAATCCGTACATACATTTTACGTTTGGTTGGCCCAGGGAAATTAGAGTTTTTCGAGCTTTTCGAAGCAATTTTTGTATATCTTTCTTTGTAGTACTGTATGTATTCAATCATTTCGAATTGATCACTTCCCACTGGGTACATACATAAATTCAATGTTTATTCCACGTTGGTTCAACGTAATTTAATTGGAATTACATTGATATTGTGTCACAGTGAATTTTATAATCTGCAGTCAATTTAATTATGTTTTCATGTGCCATGATTCTGACATTTTACATATGATCCTCATAGGATTAGGCTACATAATTACAGTGGTGCAGTAAATGTAATCTCAATTCAATACGATGTGCATATACTGTACATATAGCCAATATAGCTATTAAACCCATGTTCAGTGACTAATCTGTGACGCAAGTGGCCTAATATGTTTGTGACGTTCCATGAAACCACGGTATTGTTTAAAACTCGATTCTGATTGGCTTGCAGGTCATTCTACAGTGTAAATTATAAATGAAAACGTGCTTTTATAGCAGTGTTACAGATTCACAATACCGAGCGTGTCTCAACCCGTACCGCGCTTTTATCTACCTAAAGGTATCTTCACGCACGACTGGATAGGCCTTTTGGATACGCTTGTCCAAGGTAAGGATATGCGTCAAGCTATAGCCTACTTTTAATGTTTTAGTTCCGAACTTAAATTACTCCAGTCAAGTGATTCATCGTAAAAGTTTGTTGTTTTGACTGAGCAGTCCAATGGCCAATAACATACATAGATTATGCATTAGGCATTGCACAAGTCAGTGTTTAGGTCAGAATATAAAGTTGCTACTTCCGTCAACTCAAGTTACTCAATTCAAGTGATTAATCGTAAAATTGAGTTGTTTTGACTGTCAAAACAAATAACTTTGATGGAATATTCAAAATTATAATGGCAATTATGAATCACAAATTCACAACATTACTTGCATTTCAATGATTCATCCAGGCTCAAGACATAAAGTTGCCTGAAAGCTGTGTAACAATCATTCCATTGCTGACCCATAGGATGGTAATCACGTACATGCATCTAGAATCATGGATACCTTTCATGTGAGTACACACACCATATTTTTTTTTACATATCTCAGAAGGAAGATACCTCAATATCTGGAAGCACTGTCTCATGTACAATTGTTAATGCTATCTCTGAAATGTCTAACAAAATGTTGACTTGATCGTTTCATCAAGACCCTCTCATCACAAGTTGGAACTAGTGGTCAACATTGGGACAATGCAGCCATGAATAACATGGACCAATATTTTAATGGAGGTGAGCACTACACTTCTGATGGGTTTAAAGATTGTATTACATTATCTAAAAGTGAGAAAGTAAACCCCAGCTGTTATTCTTTTCACAGGGAAGGACAATCCCCATTATGCCATGAATGTTTCATTGCTGAACAACCATAGATATGTTTCCTCTAATTTGGCTCCCGTTCCTCCAACAGTGAGCAAGACCTGCCAGCAGAGCTCACTGGAGCAGGGAGACATCCCGTCATCCTTTTGGCACCTGACAAAGTACACTTTTTTTCTTCTAAATAACACTATAGTAACATCTTCTGCACAAAGTTACATTCCTAATAAGATTGGTGTTAAGTGAGAAAGAATCCTAAAGATGGTCCAATGGGCATGGTCTGAAGCCTCTCGTCATCTCAGTATGTTGAACCACCTGATTTCTTGCAGGCTTGAGATTCAGATCCTGCTGAAAGATGTTAAGCATTCGATTAACCACATGCAGGGGACGCTAAACACCATGCAGGGGCAGTGTATTGAGTTGCAGACTGCCATGTCTAAGGTAGTGTCAGATGAGTCTCAGATACAGAAGAATAAGTCTATGATGGTATGGTGATAATGATTGAGATGGTGATTATAATAATGATGACTAGCGGTACCCCACCCTACGGGCAGTAAATCATTGGATCTGATTAATTCAATTCAATGCAATTCAATCTTTGAGGACTGCAACCATAGAAATACAATTTATTTACACTAATAATAAGCTATTGTCAACTTCCCGTCTATGCTTATCTTGCTCATTGCTCACTGTTACCCTATGTGTGCAACTATTATTGATTTCTCACAGAAAAATAATTTGGTTTCAAATGTACCTGGGGCCATGTAAATAATTGTTAGGCTACTCATTTTGAATCCACCGGTGGCAACTTGTGTGACCATAAAAGTCTGTGTGCGATTGGGCACAGTAAAATTATTTGGTTACTGACCGGCCCTACATTATAGAAGGCCCTTCAAGTCGGAACTAGGAAATTCTGACATTTCTGACTCGCTAACTCGTTATGGAATGATGATTTCAAGTTTCCCACGTGAAGTATCAGAATCAACCAGTAGGAAGATCTACACTGATAACTTACATTCATTTTAACTCTGAGGTTCCAAGTTTCCGATGGCATGTTAATGCGTCAATAATTGCCATGGTAATTTTGAATGTCCAGTCAGTGAGCATTATGGGTAATTATCCTACATACTTACATCAAATACTTTATGATAGCATCGTATCCTGTAGTAACAGTGCCATTCCAAACACAATAAATGTGAAATATAACAAAGATACAAAATATTGCTAAAGTGAAGAAAATCAGTTAAAAAATATAGGAGGAAATGCCCCTGCAGCAGGGACTCTTACGGTATTATAATATATTGTAGATAACATTAATATAATTTGTGTATTTACAGTATCGTACACATACAAATGAAAGTATATGCTAGGGATTGATCTACACTGAGTGAACAAAACATTAAGAACACCTTCCTATTGAGCTGCCCTCCCCCTTGGTGGTGGACCATTGTTGATACTCAGGGAAAACTGTTGAGCGGGAAAAACCCAACAGCATGGCAGTTCTTGAGACAAACCGGTGCGCCTGGCACCTACTACCATACTCTGTTCAAAGGGACTTAAATCTTTGGTCTTGCCCATTCACCCTCTGAATGACACACATACACAATCCATGTCTCAATTGTCTAAAAATCAATCTTTAACCTGCCTCCTCCCCTTCATCTACACTGAAGAAGATTTAACAATTAACATCAATAAGGGATTATAGCTTTCACCTGATTAGTCTATGTCACGGAAAGAGAAGGTGTTCTTAATGTTTAATACACTCAGTGTATGTGTCAATGATGTTATAGATTCCAAGTGGTTGATTTTTTAGGGAATGACTATATTCTCTATATTATACCTGCAGATCATCACAGCAGCCGAAGTTGCTGTGCAGAGGGAGGAGATCCCCCGAGCATCAGGCCTCATCCCGTCACAGAGGGAGGGTATCCTCCAAACAGTCAGTGTCCCTGCACAGAGGGAGGGGATTCTCTCAGCAGCTAGCATCACTGCACAGAGGGAGGAGATCCTCCGAGCATCAGGTCTCATCCCGTCACAGAGGGAGGGTATCCTCCAAACAACCAGTGTCCCGTCACAGAGGGAGGGTATCCTCCAAACAGCCAGTGTCCCTGCACAGAGGGAGGGGATCCTCCAAACAGCCAGTGTCCCTGTACAGAGGGAGGGGATTCTCTCAGCAGCTAGCATCACTGCACAGAGGGAGGAGATCCTCCGAGCATCAGGCCTCATCCCGTCACAGAGGGAAGGGATTCTTCCAGCATCTTCTATCACTGCGCAGAAGAAGAAGATCCTCAGAGCATCAGGCCTCATCCCTGCACAAAAGGAGTTGATCCTCCTGATGGCCAGTGTCACTGCGCAGAGGAAGGGAATCGTCCCAATGGCCAGCGTCCCTGCGCACAGGGAGGGGATTGTCCCAAAGGCTAGTGTCTCTGCTGAGAGGAGTGGGATCCTCCAAACAGCCAGTGTCCCTGCACAGAGGGAGGGGGTTCTGCCAGCAGCTAGCATCACTGTGCAGAGGGAGGAGATCCTCCGAGCATCAGGCCTCATCCCTGCACAGAGGGAGAGGATCCTCCAAACATCAAGTGTCCCTGCACAGAGGGAGTTGATCCTCCTGAAGGCCAGCGTCCCTGCGCACAGGGAGTGGATCGTCCCAAAGGCTAGTGTCCCTGCAGAGAGGGAGGATATCTTCCTCACAACCAGTGTCCCTGTGAAGAATGGACACAATCATCCACAACCACCTCCCATCATCCCCATGGTGGCACCACTGTGGAAATGGGATGGTGGAGCGTGTACTCCACCTGTGGATTTCTATTCCAAGAGAAGAGGTCACTTAAACTTACCTAATTAGTAAAGAAATTACCATTGTGATAGCTTGATAATAAGTTGTGATAGGTTAAATGTATGGCTCATGTGAGTGTATATCTGTAATACTTTCATGCATTTTCTACATAAAACAGGTTTAGCTCCATTTTACTTTGACATTTTAGTCATTTAGCAGACGCTCTTATCCAGAGCGACTTACAGTAGTGAGTGTATACATTTTCATACTCCAGTGAATCTCTCCATAATTTCTCATGGATTTTTTTGATATTTGCGGATAAATATGCTAGATTTTGCAGCAACAATTATGACATTTTGCATAGCAATATGCAATATTTTTGTCCAATTTGTTGCAAAAATGCGCTGACAAGGGAAAAAACTGTGTTGATGTGTGGCTTGATTGAACCATATTATGCAGTAAATGTGCGGTGATTGGTTGAAATTGCGAGCCCTCTTTTTGTACTGTGGTAATGGGTCAGTTCTATGCGATAATATTGTGATGATGTGACTATTTTATGCAGAAATAGTTTGGCGATTGGTCAAATTTGTAAGCCCTCGCATAATATGCAGGGAATTGTTGATTTTGCAACCAAAACAATGCGATCGCAGAGTCCTGGAGTAACCTCCCTGCGTGTAGGTTAAGATTGGGTTGTAACAGAGTATCAGAGCCAGACGTTTCTACCTGTCAGCTAGTAATTGTTCTGTATGGTGACATGAGCAGAGTGGCCTGACTTCTCCCACTTATTACAGATGTCCGACTTAGATATGTTGAGCATCCTGCTATGATGTCCATCACCAAGCCGGAACACTCCGAGGCCACTTCTCAGTGCCAGACTGGCAGCCGGCCGATGGCTGAGCCCGAGACCCCTGCTGTTCACAATAACAGTGGAGGCTGGCTCAGCTGGGTTTTTGGGAGTGGAAGATTTAATAAGAAGGAGGTTCATCTACCTGAGGACAAAGACAGATCTGTAAGGAACTGGTTCTTAACACTATATTCTATGTAGAGACAATTGAGTGGATAATTTTTTTTATTGTGGCTTGCTTCACATTGCTAACATCTTCTTCCTCAGATTGTCTGGGATCCAACTCTGCACAGATGGGTTAACAAAACTGAGCCCAAGGCTGAGGTACACACTTAAATTCAATGAAATTAAAAACAGTGAACAACCATTGTATTTCAACTGTGATAATATTACTAACAATTTGGAAAATGTGTTGATGTGTTTTACAGAACAAGTGTGTACCACCACCTCCACCGATGGGGACATATGGATATCAGGGGAACACTGGCCCCAAAGGAGTGAATCCTTACTCTATGAAAGCAGGTGAATATTGCTTTAGAATTCATGTGGTTTAACCAAGACTGTGTCAGCCGATCATAGATGTCCCTGGTGGTCTCCTGCTAACAGCTTTCCCACTACCAGCAGGTCTATGGGGCAGCAAATACCCTACAATACATTACAATGATGGGACCAACTCAAAGCCTCCAAGCCATGGGCCTGGACTGCTTCCTAGACAGCTCTCTGGCTTGCTCCCTCCTTCACACGTTGACCTCATGGCACCAATGGTTGTGCCACCTGACACTCTACCCTACTGAGGTATGACTCTGGAAAATCCTTCCAAATTGTATCCATTCATCATTAACTGAGATTTTTCTTTAACATAGCAAGTGGCTAAAATAGCAAGGATGTTAACTATTTTTTTATTTTTGTTCAACAGGCCATTTGCCCAGAGTGGATTTGCCATACATAGAATTTTTCAGCATTAAAAATCTTCAGCATAAAAAAGTATTAAAAGATGATCTTTTAATTAAATCTCTCCTTTGTGTCCTCATGTTCACATTAATTTGATGTGTTCTATCATCCTTTACAATGCTTATTGCTTCTGCATTATTTTACAGACAAGTATATATTATACACATAGACATTACAAAAACATATTTTTGTGCATTTTGGATTTCCTACATTTACTTACTGTACAGACAAGTATATTTTATACATATATATTTTTTTTAACTACATTTTTTTATGTATTCCATAGACAGAAAGAAATATATTTAGATGCATTTTGAATTCCTAAATGTCAATATTTTATTTTCTGTGTCACGTGTTTATGCCCATTTATGTACATCCTGTGTATGTTACCCTTCCAATGAGCTTATCATATAAACTACAACGCAAAAAGTATGGTTTACTTCACTTTTAATCATGTTAGCACAGGTAACAGCCGTTTACAGTCTTTCTTTAGTTTTTCATTCTTACTCTTCCCAATTCAATTAAACTATATTTCTTTATTTCCCATGGGCTTCACCAGAGTACCCCCTAGTGGCTGGAATACAACTGTATTAAGCCCCTTACAACACCCCCCTGCAAAAACGAAATGTTGTCCCAGTTGCAGCCTAGTATCTGTCTTGTTTTGCACGCTTTGTACAAAATAATAAAATGCAGTACTACAGGATATTTCTTAACGTAGCTCTTTATTAGCTAGCTATAACTGGCATGTTCACGTATCGCCAACCAGCATCAAACTGACCATGACCTAACCATTTGGGTGGTCTTAACCAATCATAGCACAGTATAATATGGCGGTAAAATGCATCCAATTATAATTCAGTATGTTTACACATATGGATATTACAGTATCCAAACTGATATGCCATTTTTAGTTGTTTTTTTTAAACAGCGGGACACCACCCTCACCTTCGACCAGCTGGTGGACCTGTCCATTCGGCTGGATAACCTGCTGGCTACCCAAAGACGTCCAGACCTCTGCGACCATCTGTGGCCGCAGAGGTCACACTGCCGGTCAGTGCCAGGTTTGTTCCTCTGGGGGTCGAGGCAGCAGGCAGGGCACTCTGGCGTCACCCCAGGTGAGCCGGCACCATTCTCACCCAGAGCCCTCTGTTGCACACATGTTTTTGTATGTTACTTTTCCTGAGTTTTCCCCGCATTCCCAGCATAAAGCGCTCGTCGATTCAGGCGCGGCTGGGAATTTTATGGACAGATAATTTGCCCATAGTTTAGGGATCCCCATTGTTCCAGTGGCTATTGTTGATAAATCGTTTACTGTTGACAGGAGAACAAGAGGAGACAATAGGACGAGGTGGATAATTTTATAATAAGGCCGTTTAATCACATGTAAAGATATCTTAGTAAAATCTTGCAGCAAGGCTCTTTCTGTCTGATTCTTATGGAACCGTCCGGAAAAGAGCGTAGTTTCAACAGTTGTACAGTTTTATATAGACAACAAGCAAAGTAGGTTGATCTGGAAGTCTGGCCTTCCGATTGGTCGATCTGGGTCTTGGGTAGTCCTGAACAGGCCTGGTGTCCACGTTCCATTGGTTCCTGAGATAGTTCTTTGTCTTGAGCTCCAACCCTGAGTTGTGTGTGTCTGTGTGATTGTCATGGGGGAGGGGAGTTGTGGGTGTCGTGTATATGTCTAATGAGTCCAGCATATGTCCAAGAGAAAGAGGGGGTGTGGGCATATTGTGTCAACTATAGCTAATGTTGAGAAGTTGTTAAAACAAGTTACCAATATCTAATACAATTTCTTACACTATGCCCTTCCCAGTTCACGCCTTAGTCGACCATTATGGTCAGGGTTGATTAGGGAGGCCACCGTTTCCGCTCAGTCTCTTCCTCATTGACTCTCTTGCGTTTCCCGTGGTACTAGATCTACCCTGGTTAGCCTGTCATGACCCCACTGTTTCATGGCAACGGAGGGCTCTCACGGGGTGGTCGCGAGAGTACTCGGGGAGGTGTCTAGGGGTTTCCGTTGGTGCTACTACAGTGGAAACTCCAGACCAGGTCTCCACCGTGCGCATTCCCCCCGAATATTCCGATTTGGCTCAATGACTCAATTACCACCCCATCGTCGTAGGGATTGTGCGATAAATCTCCTGGTAGACGCTGCACTTCCCAGGAGTCACGTGTATCCCCTGTCACAGGCGGAGATGGCGGCTATGGAAACATTTGTCTCCGAATATCTGCATCAGGGGTACATTCGGTCCTCCACTTGACCCGCCTCCTCAAGTTTTTTTTTTTGTGAAGAAGAAGGCGGGACGTCTGCGCCCGTGTATTGCCTATCGAGCCCTAAACCAGATCACTGTGAAGTACAGTTACCCGCTACCTCTCATAGCCACAGCGATTGAGTCAATGCACGGGGCGCGCTTCTTCACCAAACTAGATCTCAGGAGCGC
This sequence comes from Salvelinus namaycush, assembly GCF_016432855.1. Classification (NCBI taxonomy): domain Eukaryota; kingdom Metazoa; phylum Chordata; class Actinopteri; order Salmoniformes; family Salmonidae; genus Salvelinus; species Salvelinus namaycush. Next base: position 44,319 of record NW_024058032.1, read on the forward strand.
TTACAACCTGGTGCGTTTCCGGGAGGGAGACGAGTGGAAGACGGCGTTCAGTACTACCTCAGGGCATTATGAGTACCTCGTCATGCCGTACGGGTTGATGAATGCTCCATCAGTCTTCCAAGCCTTTGTAGACAATATTTTCAGGGACCTGCACGGGCAGGTATAGTGGTGTATATTGATGACATTCTGATATACTCCGCTGCACGCGCGGAGCATGTGTCCCTGGTGCGCAGGCTGCTTGGTCGACTGTTGGAGCATGACCTGTACGTCAAGGCTGAGAAATGCCTGTTCTTCCAACAGTCTGTATCCTTCCTAGGGTACCGCATTTCCACCTCAGGGGTGGAGATGGAGAGTGACCACATTTCAGCCGTGCGTAATTGGCAGACTCCGACCACGGTAAAGGAGGTGCAGCGGTTCTTAGGGTTTGCCAATTACTACCGGAGGTTTATCCGGGGTTTTGGTCAGGTGGCGGCTCCCATTACCTCACTGCTGAAGGGGGGGCCGGTGCGTTTGCAGTGGTCGGCAGAGGCGGACAGAGCTTTCCTCCGTTTGAAGGCGCTGTTCACCGATGCTCCGGTGTTGGCACATCTTTGACCCTCTTTGGCGTTCATAGTGGAGGTGGACGCATCCGAGGCTCGGGTTGGAGCCGTGCTCTCACAGCGCTCGGGTACGCCACCGAAGCTCCGCCCCTGTGCTTTTTTTTCGAAGAAGCTCGGGCCGGCGGAGTAAAACTATGATGTGGGGGACAGGGAGCTGTTGGCTGTGGTTAAAGCCCTGAAGGTGTGGAGACACTGGCTCGAGGGGGCTAAGCACCCTTTCCTCATCTGGACTGACCACCGTAACCTGGAGTATATCCGAGCAGCTAGGAGACTGAATCCTCGTCAGGCAAGGTGGGCCATGTTTTTCACCAGATTCAGATTCACGATCTCGTATAGACCAGGTTCCCTTAACACAAAGGCTGACGCGCTGTCCCGTCTTTACGACACTGAGGATCGGTCCATCAATCCTATTCCCATCATTCCGGCTGCTAGGCTGGTGGCACCGGTAGTATGGGAGGTGGACGCGGACAACGAGCGGGCACTAAGGGGGGAACTGCGCCTCCACATTGCCCGGAGGGTCGTAGGTACGTGCCGCTTGCTGTCCGTGATCAATTGATTCGGTGGGCTCATAGTCTACCCTCGTCGGGTCACCCGGGGATTCTGAGGACAGTGCGGGGTCTTAAGGGGAAGTACTGGTGGCCCACCTTAGTTAAGGACGTGCGAGTCTGTTTCCTCCTGTTCGGTGTGTGCCCAGAGCAAGGCTCCTAGGCACTTGCCTAGAGGGAAGTTACTACCCCTCCCCGTTCCACAACGGCCGTGGTCTCATCTATCGGTGGATTTCCCCACTGATCTTCCCCCGTCTCAGGGAAACACGGCGATCCTGGTCGTTGTGGATCGGTTCCCTAAGTCCTGCCGTCTTATCTCGTTGCCCGGTCTCCCTACGGCCCTACCGACTGCGGAAGCTCTGTTCACCCACGTCTTCCGGCACTACGGGGTGCCCGAGGACATCGTTTATGATCTTTGTTGTCACTAGCAATAGATTGTATAGCTGTGTCACAGTCCCCTTTAAAACTAAATCCATTTTACAATGGCTGTATTTGAACTCAACATGATTGAGTTGCATAGAAAAGTAGCAGATTCAACATCCTTTTGACTATCTGGAGATATGCCAATACAATCAGTGCTTGTTTACAGTTTGGTGATTTACAAAAACAAAAGTGTTTGGGGTTTCTTGTGCTGTGTGACACATTCTTCACCATATTTACCTTTCACTGCATTTCTCCTCCCCCCTCTGTGTTTGGTGTTTTTGTATCAGTTAGTTTAGTCTGACTGTTGCACCGACATACATTTGTGCTGTCATCCTCATCTCCTATTTCATTACATATGGGTGACGGCCCAACGGATTGGTCAACTCAACCTATTCCTCAATCTGATTAACAAAACTGAGGCTAAACTGAGGCTGAGGCTGATTAACAAAACCTCCATTCTTGTCCCACATATTCCTAAGATTTTTGACACTATGTTTAGTGACAATTGGTTTTCCAATTGGCCATTGCAAGGTTTTGTCAACTTCCTCACAAAATTGGAAATCACATTTTTCATTATGCTGCATAATGGAATGTATTGCCCTTGAAATATGATGACAATCCCAAAATGCATTTTTGTCGTCCCCCCCCCCCCCCCCCCCCCACACAACATTTGAGTCTTAACTTTCTGATCGTTCACAACATCCATGCCACCCCCATACAATTAATGCTTCAGATTTGGTGGTTCAAGAGCCTTATTTTAATTTATCATCTGTTGTGTCAAATTATTCTTATCTATGCATTTATCAGTACGGTCAACTCCACAGTTAACGCTTATCACCCCAGACAACAGTGTCACTATCAGTACAGTCAACTCCTACTTTAGCACTAGGTCCACCCTTTACCAGTTCTTCCACCAACACCAGATCTCTGCAACAAATCCCTTCCCTAATTTATTATATTTTATTCCAGTATATTGTTGTTAAATCATTATTATATAGGTTAGATCTATGGATAGTATAGCCTATAATTGTCTGTGAAACAGGTAGGCCTACCTCTTATTTCTTAAATAGGCTCGAACACAAAGCCCTCTTGTTATAAAGACAAATTAAAATGAAGACCCTAGTGAGTAATCCCAACCCCACTTTATTTTAGCATCTAGAATAGTTGTTTCTATTTAAGCCAATATGTAATTTATAGGCCTATAGTGCAGGGCTAGGCAACCATGGGCCTGGAGTGCCGCAGACCCTTCATGTTTTTGATTTACCAACCTGGAACAGCGGGTGTGTTGAATTTAGGCAATCACTGAACTGATCAATTAGCTCAGTTGGTCAGGTGTGGTGCCTAGTTGGAACAAAATCCTGTAGTACCTGCTGCGCTCCAGGAACAGAGTTGCCTATCCCAGCTATAGAGCCCCAAAGTGGCGGTGTCATAATACCCGAACAGGGAAATGGTTCTAATCGTTTTTCCACCATTTATTTTTCCCCTTAAGGAATTTTAGAAACACTTAAGGGCTGTGTTTTGTATAGGCTTACCCTGGCATTACGTTTTGATAACCATTTAAATCACTCTTGGACAAGGTGACTTTCAAAAATATATTCGGGTCTATTTACTCTCAGATTCTAAAATGCTAATTAGCATCAAAGTAGACACGCAAGACTACAAATCCCTGCAAGCTCCTGCACGTCATCTCTAGCTGACCTTTGCAAACAGGTATATTGTGTCAATTTAAAACTTGCACAAAACAGTTCACAGAATTGTCAATTTAAAGAAATGTATTCATTACTACATTTTGCTAACATTAGATATAGTTAATCAAGAGATTCTTTCCTTTGTCTCGATTCGGCAGTCTCATCCAGATCATTCATGGCATTTTTAGGTCTTTATGATAGCCACATTAGCAGCTAATTAGCATTTAATTTTTAGAGGTAAATACAAGCGAATATATTGATAAGTCAGCTTGTCCTGGACCTAGAGAGATTTACACGGTTAGCAAAACGTCACTCAAAAGTAAGCTTACACGAAACACAGACCTTATTTTAAGTGTTTCTATAATCCAGTAAGGGAAAAAACGATTGGAACAATTTATTTTATGGGTATGACTCATATTGTGGTACTCTATAGTGTATTGTACTGGGGGCTATGGACTGGGTGGAGTAGAAAGTGTTGCCATAGACCTCAGTCCCCCATAAAATAACACCATATATAGATTCTACAGACCCTAGTGAGTAATCCCAACACCACTTTTACTTTGGCACCTAGAATAGTTTTCTCCCTATAAACCAATATGTATTTCATATACAGTGTATTGCATTGGAGGCATTTATTTGACCTTGGAACATGTGTTGACCCCCAAACTGAATGCAAATATTACTTAAATATGAAGAACTGTGAGTCATGGATGATCTGGAGTCAGAACTGAGGGTGCCTGGAGAAGAACAGGGTGAAAATGAGTCTTCAGATGACGATGAATCAATCAACAGAAAACGAATCAAGAAGCCAAACCTTCCCCTGGCGCCTCCTTTATTTAAAGGTCATTTATAAAATGGAGTGTGTAGAAGAATATGTGAACCCTTGAGTAAGCTAAACCAGCTAGTTAGCTAGTTCAAGCTGCTGTTTACTGACAAGTACTACATACACTATATATACACAAAAGTATGTTGACACCCCTTCAAATTAGTAGATTCGGCTATTTCAGCCACACCTGTTGATGACAAGTGTATAAAATCGAGTACACAGCCATGCAATCTCCATAGACAACCATTGGCAGTAGAATGGCCTTACTGAAGAGCTCAGTGACTTTCAACGTGGCACCACCATAGGATGCCACCTTTCCAACAAGTCAGTTTGTCAAGTTTCTGCCCTGCTAGAGCTGCCAACTGTAAGTGCTGTTATTGTGAAGTGGAAACATATTGGAGCAACAACGGCTCAGCTGCGAAGTGGTAGCCCACAAGCTCCCAGACAACTGCCGAGTGCTGAAGCGCATAGCTCGTAGAAAGCATCCTCAGTTGCAACCCTCACTACCGAGTTCCAAACAGCACAAGAACTGTTCGTCGGAAGCTTCATGAAATGGGTTTCCATGGCTGAGCAGCCACACACAAGCCTAAGATCCCCGAGCGCGGTTCCAAGCGTCGGCTGGAGTAGTGTAAAGCTCGCTGTCATTGAACTCTGGAGCAGTGGAAACGCATTCTCGGGAGTGATGAATCACGCTTTAACCATTTAGCAGTCCGACGAACGAATCTGGGTTTGGCGAATGCCAGGAGAACACTACCTGCCCGAATGCATAGTGTCAACTGTAAAGTGGAGGCGGAATAATGGTCTGGGGCTGTTTTTCATGGTTTGGGGTAGGCCCCTTAGTTCCAGTGAAGAGATCTTAGCCTTACAGCATACAATGACGTTCTAGACGATTCTGTGCTTGCAACTTTGTGGCAACAGTTTTGGGGGAAGGCTCTTTCCTGTTTCAGCATGTCAATGCCCCTGTGCACAAAGTCCATACAGAAATGGTTTGTTGAGATCGATGTGGACGAACTTGACTGGCTAGCACAGAGCCCTGACCTCAACCCCATCGGGATGAATTGGACCGCCGACTGCCAGCCAGGCCTAATTGCCCAACATCAGTGCCCGACCTCACGAATGCTCTTGTGGCTGAATGGAAGCAAGTCCCCGCAGCAATGTTTCAACATCAAGTGGAAAGCCTTCCCAGAAAAATGGAGGCTGTTATGTCAGCAAAGGGGGGTACAACTCCTTATTAATGCCCATGATTTTGATGAGATGTTTGACCAGCAGGTGTCCACATACCTTTGGCCATGTAGTGTGTGTTAATGCCCGATTTATTGTTTTCATCTATACATGGGATGCTCTTATTTACCAGTAGCAATGTCTGTTGTTTCATTAGAGACACCCCGTGAGACTGGCTTTCACAAGACCACAAGGAACTGGACTCCTGATCCATCCCTGTAGTACAATTGATAACTATTGCTATAAATGCTAAAAATCCAATCTTACTGAAACTTATATCACTTTTTGGCCTATCCCTCTGTACTGGTATGTCTCTACTACTTTCACCACTCCTCCCCTTAACCCATCTTCCTCTCCTTTCTTCACTGCCTCAACATATGACAACATCTGCACTACCCTGGAAACCTCAACCTACCTCTCCTGCATGGGACAATTCTGATCCCCAGCTCCATGGGCACCCGCACAATTAACACATTCCACTACTTTCCCCAATACTCCACATTCCTTCGTCTCATGCCCTTCTGCACGTCCCACTCAGGTAACATACACATAACACACACATTTATAATATTGTATATGGACATCTCTCAACTTTTTTTTCTCCCTAGCTCTCTCTCGCTCTTCCTCTGTGTCTGTAAATATCTCCCTCTCTGTGTCTGTCTGGTTGGTCTCTGGGGAGGAGGCTTTCAAGTTTGTACGTCTGGACGGCTCTATAAGAAAGAAGAGAAAGGTACCCCAGAATGACCCACCCGTCAGCCTGTTGAACAAGCAGCTTTCATCTGGAGGAAAGCTTGGACTTACGCAACTTTGTGGCAACTTATGCACTACCCTCTGGAGTGCCTTGCGGTCTGAGGACGAGCTGTTGCCTTACAAGGCAGTGATGCAACCAGTCAGGATGCTCTCGATGGTGCAGCTGTCAAAACTTTTCAGGATCTGAGGACCCATGCCAAATCTTTTCAGTCTCCTGAGGGGGGGTAGGTTTTGTCGTGCCCTCTTCGCGACTATCTTGGTGTGCTTGGACCATGTTAGTTTGTTGGTGATGTGGACACCAAGGAGCTTGAAGCTCTCAACCTGCACCACTACAGCCCCGTCGATGAGAATGGGGGTGTGTTCGGTCCTCCTTTTCCTGTAGTCCACATTCATCTCCTTTGTCTTGAGTATTCATCTAATTAAATGTGTATGTGAACATGTTCCGGCTCGCCAGCCAATTATCATATTGATGAAAATCCAGTGTCTGTGTTATGACTAACGTATGATGTTACACTCATTCTGTTTTTTTATGATTTCTAATTCTTAATCTTCTATGATATGCATTTAACTCTGTAACACAACCGTGTCAGTGAATCACAGGAAGATTTTGTCAGAGTTGTCAGATGTTCCAAGGCTGTGACAATTGGCTCAAATCTATTCATGTCTTCAGCAAATTCTTGAACATTTCAATATTTTCCATCTTCTTTTGATCCTTTAGTGCACACAATCTCAGGAGGAGTTCAAGTTGGAAGATCTGAAGAAACTGGAAATCAGTATGTATACTAGGAAGAATATGATATCGTCAACATCTGAATGCTTTATTCATCATTAGTTGAATGTTTTGGCAATGTAATGTGTTAATTGTGCTTTTCTCTCAACAGTTATCAACAGTATTTTGACGTATAACAGAGATTTTGCTTTTGATGTGCAGCCAGTGCCCTTGAGGTAAATGAAGATCGATGAACCATCACAATGCAGGCCACTTATTGTCGTACCCAATGTAAATACAGAGTTTTTTGTTTAAGTACACAATAATCAGAACAAATCAGAGCAAATTATGGAGTAAAGCAAACGGTATTACTAAAAATTCAACAATGGCTTCCCCATCTGAATGACCTAATCTCCTAACATCATGCTGAGCCTGTAAATATTCAACAAGTAATCTAATGAATGAAATCTTACATTCAGGAGAATCCTTGCCCCAGGGGAGGAGGAGAACTTGGAGGTGGAAGAAGAGGAGGATGCTGCTACAGGAGCAGGCTCCCCAGAGTCCTTTCCCAACAGAGTACCAGGTAAGAACTCAACAAATACTGTGTTTTATTTGTAATCTATGGTGTATATAGAGCATTCATAATCATTGGTCTTTATTCTGAATCTGTTGACTGTGTAATTTTGCCATTGTTATTTTTTTGGCTTTGTGGCCCTGTTTTGAGTGCCTTTGTGATTGCTGTCTCCTCTGTTCCCTGTCTCTCTGCATGGCTTCGTCACTCTGTCCTCACTGCCTGCTCCATTCACAGTTTTGCAAGGTATGGTTTGGTTGAGAAGTAAGGGGCTGGCATGGGTTTGAATGGGTCTGTCTTTTTATAGTTTTGTCGTAGCATGAATATGATTGCCTACTAATGGACAGTTTGTTATTATCAAAAACCCTATCCTACTACTACTAGATAGCTTTAGTTGTTGAATCTACTTTACAATGTATTTTTTTTATAAGCATTCACCAAAACGTGTATGTCATCTTAGCCTTATCTGTTAGTCAGTCTACAACTTCTTCTGCTGCCTATTATTATATAAGTAAAATACTGCTGACAGTAATGACTTGAACAAGGATCTGTAAGTATAGACACTGGTTACGTCCCAAATGACACCCGATTCCCTATGCAGTGCAATATGGGCCCTGGTCAAAAGTAGTGCACTATAGTAGTGAACTTGTCCCCCTTGCCCATTTTAAACTTTTATTCTTATTGTAACTGCTTCGGGTAATGCAAGTTCTTGTGCTGTTAGGGGAATAACCTATGTTTAAATGTAACAATCTGCTGCTGTATTTTTTTGTTTTGTGTAGTTTCTTAATCATTGTACATAAACTGTATGTGTAAACATGTATACGCAGGGCCCAGCTGTAAAAGAGACCTTGGTCTCAGTCTGTGTTCCTTGTTGAAATCAAGGTATAATAATATAGGGAGTAGGGTTCCATTTGGGACGTTACCATTATCTTGATTTCAGCTGCATTAGTTCTGGGAACGTGGGAATATTTTCTGCAATTATTGTATCTTTAGAAAGTTACAGCTTTCATGTCTCCAACAGGTACATTGTTGCCACGGTTACCCTCAGAGCCCAGGATGTCGCTGCTCACAATAAAGATTGACAAGATTGGGCTGAAAGATGCTGGGCAATGCATTGATCCCTACATGACAGTTAGTGTGAAAGGTACTAAATGTAGGCTACATTGTTTACATTGCTGAGATGAGTTGCTTACATTCACATCTGAAATGGTAAGGTCTGAAACAGTGATAATCTAGAAAAATGTTAAAATAATTATCTCTGTTGAGTTGACACTTGACAGTACATTTTTATAAATATAATTTATTCCTGCAGAATAGCCCAAGTGAATCTGAACGTTTTGTTTCCCAACAGATTTGAGTGGCATTGATTTGAACCCAGTGCAAGACACACCTGTGGCAACCCGAAAGGAGGACACATACATTCACTTCAGCGTAGACATTGAGATCCAGAGACATATCGAGAGACTACCAAAAGGTAGTCAAACGTTCTATTTCTACTGAATTAGTAGTGGGGCCTCTATTTAGCCAGTATCATGTAATATTAAGCTAATACAGTGTCAGTTTATGTTCAAATCCTTGCAGAGGGATTGGGCAGACAATCGTTAATCCTGAATTGTGTTCATGTTCCGGGGGCAGCTATTTTCTTTGAGTTCAAGCACTATAAGCCCAAGAAGGGGTTTACCAGCACAAAATGTTTTGCCTTCATGGAAATGGATGAGATCAAACCTGGTCCCATTGTGATCGAGTTGTGAGTGACACATTTTGTGTTTTCCAGATTAACTTTCTTTAAATGTACTCACTATTTTATTTTAAGATGAAAATAAATTACATTTGATAACTATTTATTTTGAGAATCTCAGATTTTAGCTATTTTTCTGGGGGGTGGGGGGGGGTGGTTCTGGTTCAGTCTGCCCTTTGAATATACCGTTTGAATGAATCACTTATTTATGCTATCGGATGTCAGGTACAAGAAGCCTACTGACTTCAAGAGGAAGAAGCTCCAGCTCCTGACCAAGAAGCCACTCTATCTCCACCTCCACCAGACGTTGCACAAAGATTAATAACCGAGGTCACAGAGTAGAGCACATCAAGAAAGCAGAAGCGCCACAGAATTCCACTGTAGTCATCAGACATCCAGCAAAGTTTGGTGTACCGCCTCCCTATCCGCCTCCACTCACATCAACAATACTAAACCCAGCAGGCCCAAATGCCACAACCTCAACTCTGTGATAGGACGGCCCTGGATGACACATATTAACTACAGCGGTGACAACACACTACTGTATAATGCTGCTTCGTAACCAAGTGGGAGGTGGGAATTTACCAGTTGTGAAGTCGTAAATACCAGTTGGATGCATTCACGTGATTTGAACTTGTTGAGAAAAGATAATTTGGCTAATGGCCAACAAGCTGCCTAAACCATAAACTTAAAGCTACAAAATGCAGTATTTGACCCCTCTGGTGCCAATTAGCGATCACTTTTTTTCTCCTCTCTGCATGACGCTCAATGGAAAAGAAGAGTTGAGTTAGCAATTGGTACTGTATGTCAAACAACCAGCCTCGTCTTTAGTCTTCCTCTGCCTTTCCCTTTGGGGATGAAAGAGGATCAACATGGTCATAGGTGCTCAAGCGATCTATTGATGATGTCATATCCTGGTGCCAATTTCAAAAGATCTCATTGTGCCCATTTGACACTGCCACAGTGAAAATATATAACTGCCCTGTTCATTTACTTACATCCTTATCCCTGATCTGGCGTTATTTAATAGGTAAAAGTAATATATTGGGATATTTGCTTTAATCTATCACATTAGATGTGTGATTACTTCAAGGATGGGAGGAAGGATGCATTTTTTTAGCATTCAGAAAGGATTCTGAGATGCTATGATGTCATCCTGTTATAAAGGGAGTTGAAAAGGATGCTGCATGTAACTGAAGTTGACTTTGACCTTTGTTTTGAATGCTGTTCCCATCAAGGCCACACTGGCTAACCACTATTAAAACATTGTCTCCATTTTATTAATATTTTTTTTTTGTAATGGCACTAACTGAATACACTTATGGTGCTTTCAAGAGAACCGGGAACTCTGAAAAAAATTTGGTCAAATCATGACGTCAGTGATCATCGGGTTGGAATGTCAGAGCTCTAGAAAGTGCCAGAGTTCCCGACGTGGAATTCCGAGTTGGATGACTCAAAAGATTTCTCCCAGTCGGAGCTTGTTTTTTTCAGAGTTCCCAGTTGTCTTGAACACACTGAAGTCGGCGATTTCTGAGTTCCCAGATGTTTTGCTCACGGCATTAAGAGACACTAATCAGTGACAATTTACACTGCTTTCATTTTTTTTTTTTCACTGGGCTTGTTTGACATTGCAGGTGACTGCTGACTGATATACAAATGACCTTGCATCATAAAATAAACGACTCATTATTCGTAGATCAGTTAGTCATAATGAATCACATATTTGATTCTCACTAACATAGCCACTGCCGCGTAAGACTAGTGAAGGCTTTGCAGGAGTGCCCATAGTAATTACCAGAATTACCCACTTAAATCAGGAATAAACAGATGGGTATTACTGTAGCAGTTATTGTTAGCATGTACAAAGAGAGCAAATTCAAGTGTTGGGTGTCGACAGAAAATCCACTTAGTCATCATGATTAACCTTCAGTAACTCCATTTATGGTGTCACATACTGTAGAAATGTACAATGTCAATTCAGACCTGGAACAATGTGAAAAACGTGATGACAAACCCTGTTCCTTCTACCTGCACTGTTACTGTAGACTAGAGCAGGGTTTCGCAAACTCGGTCGTGCCCCCCCCCCCCCCCCCCCTCCTGGTGCACATTTTGGTTTTTGCCCTAGCACAACACAGCTGATTCAAATAATCTAAACTTGATGAGTTGATTAATAGAATCAACTGTAGTGCTAGGGCAAAAGGACTGAGTTTGGGAAATCCTGGACTATAGCATAAGACTCATCAATCCCTTGTATGCCCTTACTTTTCCCTGTGTCATTCACTCAGCACCACTTTCAGTGTACAGTATGTTGGTGACAGGCAGAGCAGAGCCCCACTACACAGTCATTTGACAGCCTCGATAACAGTGTACATCATAACATTACAGATATGCCAATAATCACTCAAGTGTTTTGGTAGCGCTAAATATTGTCGGTGGGTACAAAGAAACGTTCTGGGACCTACAGAGAGTAAAACATTTCTAACCAAAGCATGCAATGATATACATTTAATGCAAATAGTCTTTAGTCACGTGCAATTTTTTGTTGTTATTTTCTTTTTATTGAAAATAAATAGATAAATGTGATGCATCCCTGATGTAACATAAGAACAAAAAAAGAAACAAATGTGAAGGTCATATGACAGGTGTTCAGTTAGTGGGTGATTACTGGCTTTTCACATGTAATACAACTACCCATACAAAACAAAATGCACTGTCAGACATTTCCTTTCAAACTAAAATGGATCACAAAAGTTGTCATATGCTTCATATGAACAATAGACAACTGCAGTACCTTTTACCAGTTTTATTAATAAAATATCCAAAGAACAGCAAATACATCTTTGACTTTCAACTTACACAACTTTCCTTTTCAGTTCATTCTGAAGAGAGTTTGGGGAAGAGTTAAGATAATATGGTACTTCTGAAATGATCGATCAAGCAACCCAAAAGCTTGGGGTCCATTTATTTTCAATAATTTCCACAGGAAACCATGATAACATTGTGAAATGAATACAAAATCAACATAATACCCTTTCAAAAACTTAAAATCCTCAGTCATACAATAGAAATGTTATTGCACAATAGGACTTGCAGAGTAACAAGCCTCAGTTCTACTCCTCTTCAAGTCGTTATTACATTTCAGACACGAAACATAAGACATTGATTTTCTGATGCTTTAATAGGAACACTAACTTTTTAGATACTTCTGTTGTTTGCAAGTATATCATATGATATTTATTTTCAGCCTATTAAAAACAAAAAGGAAAAAATAAAGAGATGAATCGTGGTTGATTAAATGTAGCCAGGTCGTTAACGGTTGGCAGGTGTCTAAGGCTCTGCCATGGCAGAGCTGACTGAGTCATGGGGGGCAGCTGTTGCCTGCTGGGAGCTGTAGTCTTGCCCCTGGCCCTGGGGTTCAGCGCCGGGCTGGGGGCCCACTGAAGAGTCATGGACATGTGGGACCTGTGGCTGCACAGGGAAGTCTTTGGGGCCGACATGAGGAGGGAATGGGGCCACCCCAGGGGGCAGGTGTCGGAGTGGGATGAAGTGATCAAGTGGTCCATAGTGCACGTAGGTATGTGGGGGTCCTATGGGTCGGGCCATAGGAGGGTAGAAGGAAAAATGAACATACAAATATAACACTGTAGTACCAACATAACAATAGCATTGCTAATCACAACTGAAATACTAATACCAAAGACTCAACTTGAGATAAAAGCTGGCGGCCAGAATTCACCACCTACCGAATGGAGGAGGCACCGGTCCATAGTGAGAAGGTGGAGGAAGGTACCGGTTGTGTGGGGAAGAGGGACCGTAAGCACCAGGAGGTTGAGGTCGATGTCCGGGTGGTATCATTGGACCAGGCGGGTGTCCGTTAGGCGGTGGGGGTCCAGGAGGCATCATGCCTGAGTGTCCGTTGTCTGGTCGGTACACGGGAGGCATGAAGGGTGGGGGAGGAGGGATGTGGTGGGGTCCGGGAAGAGGACGGTGGCAGAGTCCGGAGGGATGGCTGATGACTGGTCTGAGGCTTGAGTCGAGGGGGGAGCTGATGGGAGAGACCAGCAGGGAGCCAGGACCCTGAGGTCGAGGGTTCTGGAGGAACACCAAAAAATATTAAAACAAAGAATAGCAATAGGTCCATTGTGCTTGTAGCCCTGCTGCTGGCACCAACAATGAGAGACCCTTTCATCTGATTCAAACAGTTTCGTTAGGTTAGAACAAAACAAACAATTATGCACTGGTGAGAAAGACAACAATATCCCACAATAATAAGTCAAGTTACACAGTCCCACAAGAATCACACGACCAAGTTCCACACACTGATTCAGAATCAGGACCGTTTCCACAAAGCATTAACCTCAAACACACACAGCTTTAAATGATAACACATTTGAGATATCCATCAGGTAGTTGTGCTGAAGTTATGGCTTTGTGGAACAGTGTCACCAATTCATTCAATGGGGGTCAGAGGGAGGGTGTTGTAATATAGGGAAAATATAAAAGGAGCTTACAGACGGACCACGGGAAGCGGCAAAGGTCTTCAGACTTCAATGGGAGTAGGGCGGCAAAACGCAAGCAGTTTCGCAAGTGGCGCCGTTCGTGGTACTCACTCCAGTGAGCGGCGACGCTGGCTCTACGCTCAAGGCTTCAAAATATGCATGGTTGACCAATGAGCAGAGTTCTTCTCGCCAACCAACCAACCAACCAATGTTTTAATCACAACCGCCGAGCTGACAAAAACCGGGACCGCTGGCATCTACACACGGTAGGCAGAAATGTTCAGTTTACCGCAGCCCGTCTGTAAGCGCCTTAAAACAAGCAACCACGCATGTCAGAATCCAGCCAGCAATGTTAAGTCTGACAACCCTGTGACGCCACTACCCAGCTGACTGCCACTCCAGCCACTGATCCACGGCTGGGGTAAGCATGCTCACACACACACCCGCATCCCTGCCACCGCTGCCTCGAACATAATACTCACTGCCTCTGGGTTCTCTGTGGAGGCCTGGGCCTCAGCCTGTGACTCTAGTGGAGCGGTCTGTTTAGTGCAAACACACCCACATGATGGAGGAACAGGGGGGAGAGATGCACATTGTCTCAAATTGACTGAAACTTACCGAGCTGCACAGATTGCTTGGTGAGGATGTACGTGGGGCCATGGTGTCTGTGGAGGAACAAAGGGAAGAATGATTAGAGGAGATATAGGATAAGGGCTCGATTAGGGAATAATACCACATCAACCCTCATTGACAAAAAATACAATCCCTACCAGGTCTAGCAGCCACTGGGTGTTTGTGGTACGGAGAGTAACGGCGGCCGTGAGGGTCAGAGTGAGGTCGTGGTCCTGTCGGACAATAAATACACGGTGATACATCAACGTAAAACACTGCAATATTCTCAAATCTTCTAGAATGCTAACCTTGGCTCTCCTGGTTGTCATTAGGCACCTGACTCTAGACCACGTTACTGGTTCATGCTACCATCTATTTATAGCAAAGTCTGGTCTATTTGCAGTCCGAGGAAAATGTTTGGTCATGTCATGGTAGGATATTATTCTTCCAGAACTAGAAGTACCAGTATCAGAATATTTGAGATTCTTCAAAGAAGCCACCCTTTGCCTTGATGACAGCTTTGCACACTTTTGGCATTCTCTCAACCAGCTTCATGAGGTAGTGACCTGGAATGCTTTTCAATTAACAGGTGTGCCTTGTTAAAAGTTAAATTTGTGGAATTTCTTTGCTTCTTAATGCGTTTGAGCCAATCAGTTGTGTTGTGACAAGGTAGGGGTGGTATAAAGAAGATGGTATTTTACCAAATAGGGCTAAGTCCATATTATGGCAAGAACAGCTCAAAGAAGCAAAAAGAAACGACAGTCCATTACTTTATGACATGAAGATCAGTCAATCTGGAAAATTTCAAGAACTTTTAAAGTTTCTTTAAGTGCAGTCGCAAAAACCATCAAGCTCTATGATAAAACTGGCTCTCATGAGAAACGCCACAGGAAAGACCAAGAGTTACCTCTGCTGCAGAGGATAAGTTCATTAGAGTTACCAGCCCAAATAAATGCTTCAGAGTTCAAGTAACAGACACATCTCAACATCAACTGTTCAGAGGAGACCACGTGAATCAGGCCTTCATGGTTGAATTGCTGCAAAGAAACCACTACTAAAAGGACCCCCATAAGAAGAGACTTGCTTGGGCCAATAAACAAGAGCAATGGAGATGAGACTGACGGAAATCTGTCCTTTGGTCTGAAGAGTACAAATTTGAGAGTTTTGGTTCCAACCTTCGTGTCTTTCTGAGACGCAGAGTAGGTGAATGAATGATCTCCATATGTGTGGTTCCCACCGTGGAGCATGGAGGTGGTGTGGTGTGATGGTGCTTTGCTGGTGACACTGTCTGTGATTTATTTAGAATTCAAGGGACACTTAACCAGCATGGCTACCACAGCATTCTGCAGTGATACGCCATCCCATCTGGTTTGCGCTTAGTGGGACTATCATTTGTTTTTCAACAGGACAATGACCCAACACACATCCAGGCTGTGTGAGGGTTATTTGACCAAGGAGAGTGATGAGTGCTGCATCAGATGGCCTGGCCTCCACAATCACCCGACCTCAACCCAATTGAGATGGTTTGGGATGAGTTGGACCCCAGAGTGTAGGAAAAGCAGCAAACAAGAGCACAGCATGTGGGAACTCCTTCAAGACTGTTGGAAAAGCATTTCAGGTGAAGCTGGTTGAGAGAATGCCAAGAGTGTGCAAAGCTGTCATCAAGTCAAAGGGAGGCTACTTTAAAGAATCTCAAATATATTTAGATTTTTTAACACTTTTGGTTATTACATGATTCAATATGTGTTGTTTCATAGTTTTGATGTCTTCACTATGATTCTACAATGTAGAAAATAGTAAATATAAAGAAAAACCCTAGAATGAGTAGGTGTGTCCAAACTTCTGACTGGTACTGTGTGTATGTGTATATACAGTTGAAGTTGGAAGTTTACATACAGTTAGGTTGGAGTCATTAAAACTCGTTTTTCAACCACTCCACAAATGTATTGTTTACAAACTATAGTTTTGGCAAGTCGGTTAGGATTACGTTCATCTCTAGGAGACAGAACGCGTCTCCTTTCTGAGCAGTATAACGGCTGCGTGGTTCGATTACAGGCTCAAAATGGCCAGAAACAAAGACTTTCCTTCTGAAAGGCCAGCATCCCGGAGTCGCCTCTTCACTGTTGACGTTGAGACTGGTGTTTTGCGGGTACTATTTAATGAAGTTGCCAGTTCCTCAACGTGTGAGGCATCTGTTTCTCAAACTAGACACTAATGTACTTGTCCTCTTGCTCAGTTGTGAACCGGGGCCTCCCACTCCTCTTTCTATTCTGGTTAGAGCCAGTTTGCGCTGTTTTGTGAAGAGAGTAGTACACAGCGTTGTGCGAGATATTCAGTGTCTTGGCAATTTCTCACAAGGAATAGCCTTCATTTCTCAGAACAAGAATAGACTGACGAGATTCAGAAGAAAGTGCTTTGTTTCTGGCCATTTTGAGCCTGTAATCGAACCCACAAATGCTGATACTCCATATACTCAACTAGTCTAAAAGGAGGCCAATTTTATTGCTTCTTTAAATCAGGACAGTTTTCAGCTGTGCTAACATACTTGCAAAAGGGTTTTCTAAAGATCAATTAGCCTTTTAAAATGATAAACTTGGATTAGCTAACAACGTGCCATTGGAACACAGGAGTGATGGTTGCTGATAATGGGCCTCTGTACGCCCATGGAGATATTCCATTAAAAAAATAAAAGCCGTTTCCAGCTACAATAGTCATTTACAACATTAATGTATACACTGTATTTCTGATCAATTTGAAAAATAAAGGACATTTCTAAGTGACCCCAAACTTTTGAACGGTAGTGTATATTTTAAATATATATATATATACAAATGTATGGAATGCAGTAATCCCACAAGGGAAAGCAAAGGCTGAAGCTTTAGTAACCTAACGAGTTGCCACACACATATGATCTCACAACAGCTGAACACAACAAAAACACCACCATAGTACTGAAAGAGCAAGAGGGATGCAAGAGCGGTTATTCCAAATTGTGAAAGCAAACGAAGGCATGGGAACATTCTGGATCGTCTGGACACGCAAGCACAGGTGAGAAAGATAGGTATGGCAGTAGAGGGAGAAAAGATGGCAGTGAAAGAGACAGGAAAGAATGTCTTCGAAAATCAGAGAGGACGTAATTAGAAGACAAACATTAGGAAGAGGAAAAGGTCAAATGGGTACCAACTAGGAGCAGGATGAGAGCAGTAGGAAGAAAAATAAGGGAAATTATTGAAACACCACAGCGGAGGTAAAGACAGGGAAAAAGGAGAGGTGAAAAAGAAGCGGGGAGTCAGGGCTAACAAGGGTGAACAAGGGGGGGATGGTTGATTGGCTGAGGGATGGTACTGCTCGGCCAATCAGGGCCAAGGCTGTCCGGGGCGTGGGTTCAGGAGACTCACGGTAGGGCTTGTTCCTTCGCCCCACAGGGGGAGGGCACCAGTGAAATTCTTACAGGGCCTGTACGAATCACCTGTTTAGCAAAACCATTTAACAACAAAACACTCAGCCAAATACCACTCTCAGTCTCTCCACATTGGACCAGCTACAAGGAATTCAAATCAAAACCCCAGGAAAACATGCATTTCAGAGGGTGGACGTCAAACAGCAGATGAGGTATCAGACAGTCAAAAAGTCCAAGATCTAATTTGAAACGCAGTCACAGATGATATCCAACCGACAAGACAATAGAAATGGTCAGGAACGTTACAGAACGTTCAGATAGAAATATGATTCTCTGTCCTCAAGAATAGAGTCATATCAGCCCTATTCATTTCATTTCTACCTGCAAGTTATGTTCTGACAATTTTGCCTTACTGAATGCACCCCAGACGTGCCAGTACTAAATAACGTGAACTGAGGATTGGTTCTTACCTCGTCAGGAGAGGCATGGGAGCCATCCCAGGGGTGGGCTTGAACAGAGGCCTACAGAGCTCCTTCAGCTTGCTGGACATGTCAGTCAGTCTAGGGTGAAAAAGAGAACAGGCATTTAGATTCTCAATACTGTACCTCCAAATCTAGACTAATACAGCTTACTGCATTGCAAAACTGTGACCAAAACACTTGCATTTGTGGCCCTTCGACTTGGCAGTGCAACCTTTGGTTCACAATGTGCCTCTTTTTACTTTACTATTATGACTAATTCAAAAAGTAAATGTGAGATTGACCAAAAATAAACCAAATGAAAGGATCTGCCTGTCTCCATTTTGAGTGAGCAATAGGTGAGCCCTGCTTTGGTATAGCCCAATTGAGTCTGTTGTATTAGTGTTGCACTCACAAGTTACGAATGTTAGTTGTTTCCTTCTTCTCGTCGATTAGAGCTCGCTCTGCGGCGCGTGCAATCACCTAGAGAGAAAGAAGAGACATTTAAAATCTCCTGTTTTGGACTAAACTCACCTTACAAATGACTGGCCAAACAGAAGACTTTAAAAAAATGTCCTGATCCTAATGTATGTGCCATCGATGGGGGTTGAGAAATGAGACATTTGTTGTTTCTTTAACAAATGGACTAATAAAGTCTGTATTGTACAAACCCAGTTCTCGTGAGATTTCTGCTCCTGCTCAATGATCTGAGCTTTGTAGAACTTCTCGGTCCATTTCAGCTCGTCCTGGATCTCCTTAACGCGCTGCCTACACACCTTGACCTCCTCCTCTAGGGCCTTGCCATCCATCTCCGTCAGCCGGTCTTCCTTGTTGGGGCGCTCAAACTCCTCCTTGGTCAGCTTCCTGTAAGGCGACACACAAATTAAATCAAACTATTTAAAGACCATTTGAAAACCTCAAACCTCACAGTAAAAGAATACAGTAAAAGACAAGGAAATGTTTTTTTTTTACATGCTGTGGAACCATGGAGAACAAACCCTACTATGGTATTAACACATGAACTGCACTGCTTCTGATTCCACTTACTGCTGCAAAGCGTTCTCCTTCTGCTGGTACATCTCTGTCATGATGTCATTCTTCTGCTGCAGGGTCTTGTACTGGTTCTCCAGGTGGTTCTTGTCACTTTTCACCAACAAGATGTCATGCTCCAGCTTCTGAAATTGCTCTGTGGTGAAAACAAGTTGATAGTGTTGAGAGAGAAAAGGCAGTGATGCATATCAAATTCTAGTTGCTGGGACATACCTTCCAGCTCTTTCCTGGACTTCTCTTCGTTCAGCAGCTTGGTCATGAAGCGATCGCGCTCTTCCTCCACAACAGACAGAGTGGTCTGGACCTGTGGAAAGTTCTTCCAACAGTTAGTGGAAGAGTTGACACACTTCTTGGTTCTGAGCACAAGTTTTACCTGCCTTCAGGTACACAGAAATCTGGGTCCGTTCAAGAAAGAACTCAGTCTTACCCGAGAGACATCCATCATTTGCTTATGGCGGTTTTGGATGATGGTCTGCTTGTCTGAAACAAATAATTGTAAACACAGTGACACGTTTCAGGAAAGTAGGCGTATGTCGCGCGTCAATACTTCACAGGAGAGGCATTTGAATGTATAACTATCAAAATGCGTTTTTGGGGGCAAAATGCCTTCTGGTACGTGAACTTCCATGTGCCTTAATAACAAACTTGTATGCCATCCGTAAATACGAATAAAAATGGTAAACTATGAGCAGAGTTAGTTTAGCCACGGAAAAAGGAAGGAACCTTCCCTCTAGCCATGATTGGCTGAGATAATGGATGAGCTGGACGCGCCATGAAACGAGTTCGGATTGGTCTGCCATGTAGCACGCTTCTGTCTATAACATGAGCTTCTCAGTATGTGTAAGTAACCCTTTCTAACGCAGCTTTTTTGAAAGATGCTCTCCACTTTTAGGAGACCCAAGTTTTGAAATCAGTGGACTGTCCTGGTGGAAGCAGAGTATGATAGCTAAGGAGATGGAGAAAATTCTGTGGTTTGATTGCAAATATGCAGAGGCAGTCAAAAATAGAACACATAGAAGGCTGTTGTATAAAACACCTGTCTCCATGAATACATCTTCAAACTAAGGGAAACCATTTTCAGATATAAGTTTCTAATTTTGTCAGAAAGTCAGTTTTCTCATTGCAAAATAAAGCATATTGTTAGCTAGCTAACAATATGTGTGAACAATGCTGAATGGGTATAGACAAAGAAGAGCTCTCCAGTATGGGTTACAAGTTTATCAACTTTCAAAGCAGAATTACTTTCCCATTGTTCCTCAACTGTAGTGTATGATATACCATTTTGATGCTCCGAGTCTCTACTTTAATCCAATGTAAAAAAACACAATTTCAAATTTTGCTACATAAGACCAAATCACATGACAGTATCCTAATCAGAGAAGGCTGGTGGGAGGAGCTATAGAAGGACTGGCTCACTATAAAGGCATAAATGGAACGGCGTCAAGCACACTGTTTCCATGTATTTGGTTCCATTCCAGCCATTACAAGGAGCCCGTCCTCCTATAGCTCCTCCCACCAGCCTCCTCTGATTAGGACACCGTGTCAGGTGACTTACCGTTAGAGGCTACCCCGTTAGCAACAACTCCACCTTTCAGGTCATCGCAGGCCTCCAGGTCTCCTAGCAGGTCAGATAGAACCTGCCAGAGAGGTTGAGAACCACCAATTGATACATTACACTTTTCCCATGGAATCAGTCAAGAAGTATTTTTTTGGAACATAATACAGGTGACATGTTTCTTTGTCATCAGGGTGCATTTGAGAAGGTGTGAACAGGAATTGATGTGTGTAACAATATCGTAACGTGTAAAAAAAACTCAACAGTTGTGGTCCTTCTGAAGGAGGGAATCCTCCAGGTCTTTCTGGGACTTCTGGTAGACTTTGATCTGCTCGCTTGTCTCCCTGTGCTTCTCCTCCCACAACTTGGCAGCATGGTGCAGCTGTAACAAGGAAATTAGGTCATCAGGACGGTGCAATGCAGGCCCTGCATGGCCAATGAGTCCTACACAATGTCATGAGGCTTAAAGTGTGAATCGTTGTTCCATATTGGTACTCACCGAGAGGTTCTCCTCCTTCAGGGTGGCAATATCCTTCTCCAGAACCTGGACCTGGACAATCCGGGCATCTTCGCTGGAGCTTGGCTTCATCCATCAGAATGGTAGACTACAGATTCAATGATAAGGATAATGAAAAGGAAATAAACACTTTACATTTGATTGTTGCAATGTTAATATATTTGACATATTTTCATTGGGCCTGTTCACTTATATGACCTATACCTTCGACAGTGCATCCTGGGTCTTCTTCTTGCTGCGCTTCAACTTCTCAATGGTTTTGTCCATTTCGGACATCTATGGGCAAAGATAATGATAAGCATAATGACAACCATCTTTCTCTGTCCTCATCAACGAGCCATCCTATTTAGGATAGTAGCTGGCTAATAGTAGCTGCCTATGCTGTCTACATCACGAAAGCAACTGCTCTCTAGGGTGTCTCTCTCTCATTTGCAGGCTGTCCCTTTCTCTCTGTCTGCCCGCGCAAGTCCATGCAGCTGTAGGTGCAATGGATTGTGGTCATTTTAGTCAATTACCACATTTTCTGCACTAAACTATGTGGAATATTTATTTTCCTGTTGAAAACTACAACGTCCCGAAGTATGTGCTTGATTTGATTTCTCTCTAGAGAAACGGCACATTGAGCTCACATAATAAACTAACTTAATGGAATTCAAATAATTGAACCGACGTCAGAGAATTGGTTGTTCTGAAACATTTTAATTACAGCTAAATCGCTCAATACTACTCACCATATCTTCATGTTTCGCAGTATTGGCCCGCTCTTTGTCAAAGGATATGGCGTGTAAGTTATTTTCCTCGTCCAGGCGCTCATTTTGTCTCTCCATCTCTTGCACAATATTCTATTGGACAGAAAAAGAAAATGCGTAGTCAATTTAAACACTATGGAGAAGAAAAAAATAATAAAAGATCTAATAATTGTCAGCATGACAATGACATGTGATCAAGATAATATTTCTTAGAGACTCACCTCCAATTCCTGGATCTTTTCCAGAGATAAAGTGGCAGATTTTTCAGACAGCTTTTGCTTTTCTTTAAGTTCTTCGCCCTGAGGGGAACCCAGTAGAAATATACTGTCAAAACATTATGTACCTTAATTCACATTGAACTCAAAAGTCTGGATCTTAGTCAGTGAAAAGTCTCTGCAACTTACCTGTTGCTGCAGTTCAGCGACCTTTTGGAGTATCTCCTTCTTCTCTTGTTCAAGCTTTTTCATCCTGTCCACCATTTCTTTTTCAGTAGCGAATAAAAACCATGACAAGAGTATGAAATCAGACATGGTTTACACATGACAAGAACACCAGCCTGTAAGCAATATGAATGAGGATTCACTATGCACCCTAAATAGCCAGAGAGAAGAACTTACTTAGATATGACTTGCTTTTGACCTGTGAGAAGGAAAAGAAAAGTGGCAGCAAACAGCCTCCTCAACGGTAGCATACAATACATCATAGAATAACATAAAGCAATCAGATGATGAAATTATGAAAGCAGTAACTGTGCAACAACGACTTACAGATAGAATGCTCCTCCAGAAGAGGAAGCCGATGACCCCGGCACCTGCAGTGATCCAGCACGGGTTCACAGGACACGCCGTAGAAGTCTGGACCTGGCTTCCAGTGCTCTGGCAGGCTGGTGACCAATCTGGGGAAGAGACAGGTCCAATCAGTGTTACTACAGCACCATGTCAGGCTTAGCAAATAAGTTGGGTAATAGCTGGGCTGAGATGACAGAAGAAAATAAGTGATGTTAAAAACATTGAACTAAACCATCAGGCATTCCAGTGTTCTGTTTACAAGCATGGCTAATGGTTATCCCACTGAGCACCCTCTCAGTCAATGCAGAGGCATATCTTCAGATCAAATCAAGGTGGGTTTAGAAATAGATGTAGCCTATAACCTAGTTGTTGATCAAAATCAATAGAGAGAGGATTTGCCTTGACCTTATGTAATTAATGGGGATTGGATTGGACTGGGGCCCTACCACTGTCCAACCATGGTGACCTTTGCACAATACAGAACTTCCATCGCAGTCGCTCAGTGAAATTCAGGGATTGGCTAAATTAATCACCACAGAGTGGATCTAACTAACAAGCCTTAGGCCTATGTGGATTTAGAGTGCAAAAGATTGCATCATGTAGCCTTTCATCCCTGTAAAATGGCCAATATACAAAACAGATGATTACATAACATATCACTAGACATGAGCCACATGTAGATTTTAATGGCATGTAACCTCAAGTGATAGTTATGTAAGGGGAAGCTGTCAAAGCAAAATTCAACAACTTGAAGGCACCTCTCGATCTGAGACCCAGATATAGGAAGAACGGATACTGCTAGTCTGGAAAGTGAGCCATTTTTTAAATGAGGAAGAGGACAGGCAAATGAAGTTGCCAACAAGATTCAGTTTCAATGTAGCTAGCCAGCCAGAAATGTGGCGGCCTAAGACTTGACTAGCCAGCTAGCTACATTGTAGCCAACTACTTACATATCGAAGTACAAGACAGTACAAGACAGGCAGTTGATCAGATTCTGTCATCAGGGGCAAAGTGGGTAAAGGGGTTGTTTCTTCCGAATCCATCGCTACTGTACGTTACTTTGACAGTTGAGCTGGCTATCTAGTTAGTTTGGCTTGTGACTTGCAATGCAACTCGTTTGCGTAAACCCGAAAATCCTCATTTCACCAACTGATCAACGTAGTCGACTACTGGAGAGGATCCTTCATCGTGGTTCTCTTTACCCAGGAGAGGACAATATGTACCTATCTTTCTAGCTACTATAACCTAAGCTTGAAGGTTAGCTTGCCAATGCTGGCTCTGCTTCGCCAACAACATGTCTACTAGCCTCCTTTTAGAGTTCTGAACGTGATTACTTTCTAAGCAAAACGCACAAAGCCTGGTAAAACGAGCGGGGTATCATTTATATCCCACTCAATAAGCAAAACACTGGCTGTGGACACTTAACTTCAGTCTACACTTCACTAGAACAAGTCAACAAAAAAATGGGAAAGGATCACTGAACCTGGGCTGCATTCAGTACGTTTTTACGTTCTGGAACGTTTAATTTAACGGAAACGGTGCTGTACTCAACTACCAGTTGAAAAAAGGGGAAGGGTTGGGTAACGCTGTCAGCATGGCAAATGCCGCCCCCCAAATAAAAATAATACATGCATTGTCCCAGCAATAATATAATAAGTATGAATACTTGAGTCCTAAGCACTACATGCAGGCAATTAGTCAATTACAATAGGAAGGAAAGCCCATTCACAAGAGAGAAATACATGAAGTAACTTACCATAACACCATATATTCCAAGATACTCATAAAACAGGGTGACGAGACGACCAGATAAAATTAGCACTGATACGAATGATGAACCACTCTGCTCATCTTCATGGAAATCAGTGACAGCAGGTGACTCCAGAGATCCTGGAAATACAGCACAAGCAAATTAGGTTAATGCATACAGTTTACATCTCACCACAATTTCAAAAGTAGGGAAGTATAATGAACACCTACCTGAGGGAGGGTGATCCATGTCTACGCTAAGTCCCATGTCCAAGGTATTTTCAGACATATCCCCATCTTTTGAAACAGTTCAGAGAGGTTCAAACAGTGAGTAAATGTTCATGCATTGCAATCTAACTGGCATTGTCAGGAAGTGTATTTGTTCTGTCAACAGATTACTATTTACTTTGTTGTACTTCTTGGGCATTTCTTAAACAGCTTATTCTGCAAACCAAATCTCCAGGCATTATTATCATGTCATTAGCAATGTATGAGACTTTCCAAATATTTATTTAACAAAAGGTTTTAATCCTCCTATACTCTGACATGAACATAAACTGAAAAAAAGCATTATTACCTGTGTCAGGGTGTAGTTGACTGCCCACTGCCATGGGAGCACTGTTTCTGGCCGTTGAGTACTTCTGACGCAGGGTGAACACCAATTTCTGGAAGTCGTCCAAGATGGAAGCTTCCTCAAGAAACTCACCAGCCTCCTGCTGCTGGTCAGCGTTCTCATGGGCATCCAGCATCCTCTCAATCTCATCCAGGATTGGGGTTTCAGAGGCTTCCAAAATGGCTTCCAGCACCTTTTCAATGTCCTCACGGGCGTTTGTCTGGGACAGCCGGGCAGCCTTCAGCTCCAGGTCAAAAAACAGGAACTCCAACCTAAAGAGGTTCACGGGACCTAGAATCTTTTGGAGGCGCTCCATATCCTCCTCCTTGCAGCGGTCTCGCAATAGTGTCAGCCTCAACACATTGTCACTGTATTCCGTCTCTTTGTTTGGAAGGGGATCCAGAACTTTATCTTTAAGTGAGGGTGTGTGGCTTTCAGCATCATTTTCAGTCTCATGCACCTCAGGTTCTATGTCAATAGCCTCGTCGTGTTGGACCACATCCAACACATCACTGGATACAACATCGGTTTGTGTATAATTATTGGGTTGCTCTGACCCAAATTCAGATAGATTTTCTGTGTCATTTTCATCAGTGTGCTCAGTTTTGGATGAAGATAATACTGCATTTTCATCCTCTAGCAACTCTTCCTCAATCTCTTCCCCCTCTAGGTGTATTGAATCCTCCTCCTCTATGGGGAGTTCTTGATGGCTCTCTTTCACCATTGTGTTTCTACTTGGATCTGGGACCTTCTGGTATGGTTCTTGAAATAGTCTGAAAAGCTCTGTACCACCCTGTTTAAATGTATTCTACTTGTGAGAAATCTATTGACTCCTCTTTTTGTATGGGGAGTTCTTCAACAGCTTGTTTCTGCTCTGATTTGTTCATTTTTACTATCAAAGTCTGAGAGCATGTCTGTCTGTGAGAGCTGTTTTAGGGACTGGGCTGTCCATCTTCTGTGAGATTCTCTGCTAAAGCCTCAGTGTGTTCAAAGGGACTCGCCTCATCAGCAGGAGGTGTTGAAGGTTCGATGTCACCTTCTTCAGATTCATCCTCAAACTGCAACGTCTGAGAATCCTCATCAGGTACTTTGACAGCATCCTCACTGAAATTAGAGTGCCCAGGTTCCTCAAAGATTAGCTCAGAGAAGTAGAACAGCCAAATGACTCCTTGGGTTCTTCAATTTTGGGAGGCTCCTCTGGTGTAATCTCACCTTCATCATCATCCTCCTCGTCATCTTCCTCTGAACCGGCAACATAAGCTATTCTTTCCCACCACTGACAATGTTAAAAACGGTATCACCAAATGCAGACCACAGGTTATTGTCCTTGGAGTCCTGTTTCTGTGTATGAGGTACCTCTGATAGACTGTCTTCCTCATCTGTCTGATCAGATTCCGGAATGTTCTCGTGTTCCAAATTAGAACTTTCTTCAGAAAAAGCCAGCAATGGAGTTTCCCTGAGATGATAATCACTTTCCTCATCCTGCTGATATTCAGTCTTGTCACTTTCCTCGTCATATGGAGTCACCTTCCAAGTGTCCTCATTATTGGAAGTGACAGCATCAAAAGTTATTCCAAGTATGATTTTTAAATCAGGAATAGGTCTGCCTTCTGAAAAACCATCAGGTGCATTTTCTAACGCAGGATCATCTTTGGAATCAGGTTCTGAGGGGGTTTCTTTGATCTCACCTTCCTCTGGTTCAACAACACTGTACGGCACAGAGTCCTCTGTCCTCTGCTGATCTTTCTGAAGGTAATCTTTGATCCTCTCAGCTGTGGTCTCAAGTACAGTGTTAGATTCCACACCCTTTGTGTCAAGAGTTTCAGGCTGAGGCAGAGAGGACTCTAAAGCCTCAAAATGTCTCAGATCATCATTATCTGGAACCTCTACAACCTTATCAATGTCCTCAGGTACATCCCTATCAATCTCATCATTTTCTAACAGTGTCACTTCAGGTGGAGGCTCATCCACTTCCACCGTGGTGCTCTCAGCACTTTTGTTTAGGTACAAAGTCTCTGTGGTTACTTGCACAGAATCCTCCTTGTCTGTTAACAATAAAGAGGAACCTAACAGTGAATCAATGTCATAACTGTCAACTTATCGTGTCCAGTGTCAAAGCAAACAATGTCGGTTTCCTGAAAAGAAAAAGAAAACATTGTTTGAGTCATACTACCTATTTCAGAAAGAAGTTCAGTCATTCCAGACAATGTTTTAAG
>NW_024058033.1:0-71593 GCF_016432855.1 Salvelinus namaycush
GGAGTAGTCTACTGTTACTACTACTAGTAGAGACTCAATACAGTAGATCAACCTGATGGCCCAGCAGGGAGTAGTCTACTGTTACTAGTAGAGACTCAATACAGTAGATCAACCTGGTGGCCCAGCAGGGAGTAGTCTACTGTTACTACTACTAGTAGAGACTCAATACAGTAGATCAACCTGGTGACCCAGCAGGGAGTAGTCTACTGTTACTACTACTAGTAGAGACTCAATACAGTAGATCAACCTGGTGACCCAGCAGGGAGTAGTCTACTGTTACTACTACTAGTAGAGACTCAATAACGTAGATCAACCTGGTGACCCAGCAGGGAGTAGTCTACTGTTACTACAAGAGACTCAATACAGTAGATCAACCTGGTGGCCCAGCAGGGAGTAGTCTACTGTTACTACTACTAGTAGAGACTCAACACAGTAGATCAACCTGGTGGCCCAGCAGGGAGTAGTCTACTGTTACTACTACTAGTAGAGACTCAATACAGTAGATCAACCTGGTGACCCAGCAGGGAGTAGTCTACTGTTACTACTACTAGTAGAGACTCAATACAGTAGATCAACCTGGTGGCCCAGCAGGGAGTAGTCTACTGTTACTACTACTAGTAGAGACTCAATACAGTAGATCAACCTGGTGACCCAGCAGGGAGTAGTCTACTGTTACTACTACTACTACTAGAGACTCAATACAGTAGATCAACCTGGTGACCCAGCAGGGAGTAGTCTACTGTTACTACTACTAGTAGACTCAATACAGTAGATCAACCTGGTGACCCAGCAGGGAGTAGTCTACTGTTACTACTACTAGTAGAGACTCAATACAGTAGATCAACCTGGTGACCCAGCAGGGAGTAGTCTACTGTTACTACTACTAGTAGAGACTCAATACAGTAGATCAACCTGGTGACCCAGCAGGGAGTAGTCTACTGTTACTACTACTAGTAGACTCAATACAGTAGATCAACCTGGTGACCCAGCATGGAGTAGTCTACTGTTACTACTACTAGTAGACTCAATACAGTAGATCAACCTGGTGACCCAGCAGGGAGTAGTCTACTGTTACTACTAGAGACTCAATACAGTAGATCAACCTGGTGGCCCAGCAGGGAGTAGTCTACTGTTACTACTACTAGTAGAGACTCAATACAGTAGATCAACCTGGTGGCCCAGCAGGGAGTAGTCTACTGTTACTACTACTAGTAGAGACTCAATACAGTAGATCAACCTGGTGACCCAGCAGGGAGTAGTCTACTGTTACTACTACTACTAGAGACTCAATACAGTAGATCAACCTGGTGGCCCAGCAGGGAGTAGTCTACTGTTACTACTACTAGTAGAGACTCAATACAGTAGATCAACCTGGTGATCCAGCAGGGAGTAGTCTACTGTTACTACTACTAGTAGAGACTCAATACAGTAGATCAACCTGGTGATCCAGCAGGGAGTAGTCTCCTGTTACTACTAGAGA
Source organism: Salvelinus namaycush (assembly GCF_016432855.1). Lineage (NCBI taxonomy): Eukaryota > Metazoa > Chordata > Actinopteri > Salmoniformes > Salmonidae > Salvelinus > Salvelinus namaycush. The sequence continues at coordinate 1,481 of NW_024058033.1, forward strand.
CTCAATACAGTAGATCAACCTGGTGGCCCAGCAGGGAGTAGTCTACTGTTACTACTACTAGTAGAGACTCAATACAGTAGATCAACCTGGTGACCCAGCAGGGAGTAGTCTACTGTTACTACTACTAGTAGAGACTCAATACAGTAGATCAACCTGGTGACCCAGCAGGGAGTAGTCTACTGTTACTACTACTAGTAGAGACTCAATACAGTAGATCAACCTGGTGACCCAGCAGGGAGTAGTCTACTGTTACTACTACTAGTAGAGACTCAATACAGTAGATCAACCTGGTGATCCAGCAGGGATTAGTCTACTGTTACTACTACTAGTAGAGACTCAATACAGTAGATCAACCTGGTGGCCCAGCAGGGAGTAGTCTACTGTTACTACTACTAGTAGAGACTCAATACAGTAGATCAACCTGGTGACCCAGCAGGGAGTAGTCTACTGTTACTACTACTAGTAGAGACTCAATACAGTAGACCAACCTGGTGACCCAGCAGGGAGTAGTCTACTGTTACTACTACTAGTAGAGACTCAATACAGTAGATCAACCTGGTGGCCCAGCAGGGATTAGTCTACTGTTACTACTACTAGTAGAGACTCAATACAGTAGATCAACCTGGTGACCCAGCAGGGAGTAGTCTACTGTTACTACTACTAGTAGAGACTCAATACAGTAGATCAACCTGGTGACCCAGCAGGGAGTAGTCTACTGTTACTACTAGAGACTCAACACAGTAGATCAACCTGGTGGCCCAGCAGGGAGTAGTCTACTGTTACTACTACTAGTAGAGACTCAATACAGTAGATCAACCTGGTGGCCCAGCAGGGAGTAGTCTACTGTTACTACTACTAGTAGAGACTCAATACAGTAGATCAACCTGGTGGTCCAGCAGGGAGTAGTCTACTGTTACTACTACTAGTAGAGACTCAATACAGTAGATCAACCTGGTGACCCAGCAGGGAGTAGTCTACTGTTACTACTACTAGTAGAGACTCAATACAGTAGATCAACCTGGTGACCCAGCAGGGAGTAGTCTACTGTTACTACTACTAGTAGAGACTCAATACAGTAGATCAACCTGGTGACCCAGCAGGGAGTAGTCTACTGTTACTACTACTAGTAGACTCAATACAGTAGATCAACCTGGTGATCCAGCAGGGAGTAGTCTACTGTTACTACTACTAGTAGACTCAATACAGTAGATCAACCTGGTGACCCAGCAGGGAGTAGTCTACTGTTACTACTAGAGACTCAATACAGTAGATCAACCTGGTGGCCCAGCAGGGAGTAGTCTACTGTTACTACTACTAGTAGAGACTCAATACAGTAGATCAACCTGGTGGCCCAGCAGGGAGTAGTCTACTGTTACTACTACTAGTAGAGACTCAATACAGTAGATCAACCTGGTGACCCAGCAGGGAGTAGTCTACTGTTACTACTACTAGTAGAGACTCAATACAGTAGATCAACCTGGTGGCCCAGCAGGGAGTAGTCTACTGTTACTACTACTAGTAGAGACTCAATACAGTAGATCAACCTAGTGATCCAGCAGGGAGTAGTCTACTGTTACTACTACTAGTAGAGACTCAATACAGTAGATCAACCTGGTGATCCAGCAGGGAGTAGTCTCCTGTTACTACTAGAGACTCAATACAGTAGATCAACCTGGTGGCCCAGCAGGGAGTAGTCTACTGTTACTACTACTAGTAGAGACTCAATACAGTAGATCAACCTGGTGACCCAGCAGGGAGTAGTCTACTGTTACTACTACTAGTAGAGACTCAATACAGTAGATCAACCTGGTGACCCAGCAGGGAGTAGTCTACTGTTACTACTACTAGTAGAGACTCAATACAGTAGATCAACCTGGTGACCCAGCAGGGAGTAGTCTACTGTTACTACTACTAGTAGAGACTCAATACAGTAGATCAACCTGGTGACCCAGCAGGGAGTAGTCTACTGTTACTACTACTAGTAGAGACTCAATACAGTAGATCAACCTGGTGACCCAGCAGGGAGTAGTCTACTGTTACTACTACTAGTAGAGACTCAATACAGTAGATCAACCTGGTGGCCCAGCAGGGAGTAATCTACTGTTACTACTAGAGACTCAATACAGTAGATCAACCTGGTGACCCAGCAGGGAGTAGTCTACTGTTACTACTACTAGTAGAGACTCAATACAGTAGATAAACCTGGTGACCCAGCAGGGAGTAGTCTACTGTTACTACTAGTAGTAGAGACTCAATACAGTAGATAAACCTGGTGACCCAGCAGGGAGTAGTCTACTGTTACTACTACTAGTAGAGACTCAATACAGTAGATCAACCTGGTGACCCAGCAGGGAGTAGTCTACTGTTACTACTACTAGTAGAGACTCAATACAGTAGATCAACCTGGTGACCCAGCAGGGAGTAGTCTACTGTTACTACTACTAGTAGAGACTCAATACAGTAGATCAACCTGGTGACCCAGCAGGGAGTAGTCTACTGTTACTACTACTAGTAGAGACTCAATACAGTAGATCAACCTGGTGGCCCAGCAGGGAGTAATCTACTGTTACTACTAGAGACTCAATACAGTAGATCAACCTGGTGACCCAGCAGGGAGTAGTCTACTGTTACTACTACTAGTAGAGACTCAATACAGTAGATAAACCTGGTGACCCAGCAGGGAGTAGTCTACTGTTACTACTAGTAGTAGAGACTCAATACAGTAGATAAACCTGGTGACCCAGCAGGGAGTAGTCTACTGTTACTACTACTAGTAGAGACTCAATACAGTAGATCAACCTGGTGACCCAGCAGGGAGTAGTCTACTGTTACTACTACTAGTAGAGACTCAATACAGTAGATCAACCTGGTGATCCAGCAGGGAGTAGTCTACTGTTACTACTACTACTAGAGACTCAATACAGTAGATCAACCTGGTGGCCCAGCAGGGAGTAGTCTACTGTTACTACTACTACTAGAGACTCAATACAGTAGATCAACCTGGTGGCCCAGCAGGGAGTAGTCTACTGTTACTACTACTAGTAGAGACTCAATACAGTAGATCAACCTGGTGGCCCAGCAGGGAGTAGTCTACTGTTACTACTACTAGTAGAGACTCAATACAGTAGATCAACCTGGTGGTCCAGCAGGGAGTAGTCTACTGTTACTACTACTAGTAGAGACTCAATACAGTAGATCAACCTGGTGACCCAGCAGGGAGTAGTCTACTGTTACTACTACTAGTAGAGACTCAATACAGTAGATCAACCTGGTGACCCAGCAGGGAGTAGTCTACTGTTACTACTACTAGTAGAGACTCAATACAGTAGATCAACCTGGTGACCCAGCAGGGAGTAGTCTACTGTTACTACTACTAGTAGAGACTCAATACAGTAGATCAACCTGGTGGCCCAGCAGGGAGTAATCTACTGTTACTACTAGAGACTCAATACAGTAGATCAACCTGGTGACCCAGCAGGGAGTAGTCTACTGTTACTACTACTAGTAGAGACTCAATACAGTAGATAAACCTGGTGACCCAGCAGGGAGTAGTCTACTGTTACTACTAGTAGTAGAGACTCAATACAGTAGATAAACCTGGTGACCCAGCAGGGAGTAGTCTACTGTTACTACTACTAGTAGAGACTCAATACAGTAGATCAACCTGGTGACCCAGCAGGGAGTAGTCTACTGTTACTACTACTAGTAGAGACTCAATACAGTAGATCAACCTGGTGATCCAGCAGGGAGTAGTCTACTGTTACTACTACTACTAGAGACTCAATACAGTAGATCAACCTGGTGGCCCAGCAGGGAGTAGTCTACTGTTACTACTACTACTAGAGACTCAATACAGTAGATCAACCTGGTGGCCCAGCAGGGAGTAGTCTACTGTTACTACTACTACTAGAGACTCAATACAGTAGATCAACCTGGTGGCCCAGCAGGGAGTAGTCTACTGTTACTACTACTACTAGAGACTCAATACAGTAGATCAACCTGGTGACCCAGCAGGGAGTAGTCTACTGTTACTACTACTAGTAGAGACTCAATACAGTAGATCAACCTGGTGACCCAGCAGGGAGTAGTCCACTGTTACTACTACTAGTAGAGACTCAATGTCTTTAAGTAATATATCCCCATAGAGTCATTTGACACACCGTAACATAAAAGAAAATCTGTACATTTAAGCTCAAGATATGTTTTTTTCTCTAAGACCCCCACAAGTGTCACAGGCACCGGTACTGTTTTTTTTTTAAAGTATGAAGGTAGTTTTTACCCAAAAAAAGGGTTAAATATGTATAAAAATAAATATATTTCATGAGCTTTCTTATATCTCCTAGATTTAGGACAAACACTTCAAAACCTTTCTTATTATTTTTTGACTGTGTTTTGCTATTTGAATGTGTTATTCAATGTGTTTCTATGGGCTATAGTAGTAAAGGCCAAAATCTGTGTACAATGAGTTCTGGTACTGTTTTTCTGCTCTGTACATGACAGACTGTCTGTTCAACTCAGAGCAGAGACGTGTCCATTGTGAACAGCGCACAGATAAACAGCACAGTCCAGCCCCTCTCTGAATGAACCCATGACTAGCATAGAAAATGAACTAGAAAACAATTTACTACCTACTGTGGAAATAATATCCTTTCTCTGGCTCTTTTTCGTAAATAGTTCCAGATTGTTTGGGGATAAGAAGTTGTGTGTCGAAACCTGCACGGCGCCTTCACCGTGCGCTGCCACTTTAAGAGTGCACCAGCTGTCAGGAAGGAGGAAGTAAATATGGCTCTTCTGTCCCTTTGTGAGAGAGGTCGGGCAGCAGTTCATGTGTGCGCCACTCATTACAGAAGCCTTGGTCATTTTCTATGTGCTTAGATTATAAAAGTTATAAATTAGATCGCCTGTTTTTTCATTCTACTCCCAATGTGTTTGGAACCGGTTGGGGCCGTTCAAACTTTAGCTCTTATGATTTACTAGAAACATTGTGGAGAACCGAGCACGCCCCCATTTTCATCGACAGGGCTGTAGTGGAGCAGGTTGAGAGCTTCAAGTTCCTTGATGTCCAGATCAACAACAAACTAGAATGGTCCAAACAGAATGGTCCAAACACAACCAAGACAGTCGTGAAGAGGGCACGACAAAGCCTATTCCCCCTCAGGAAACTAAAAAGAAATGGCATGGGTCCTGAGATCCTCAAAAGGTTCTACAGCTGCAACATCAAGAGCATCCTGACTGGTTGCATCACTGCCTGGTATGGCAACTGCTCGGCCTCCGACCGCAAGGCACTACAGAGGGTAGTGCGTACGGCCCAGTACATCACTGGGGCTAAGCTGCCTGCCATCCAGGACCTCTACACCAGGCGGTGTCAGAGGAAGGCCCTAAAAATTTTCAGACCCCAGCCACCCCAGTCATAGACTGTTCTCTCTACTTCCGCAGGCAAGCAGTACCGGAGTGCCAAGTCTAGGACAAAACGGCTTCTCAACAGTTTTTACCCCCAAGCCATAAGTCTCCTGAACAGGTAATCAAATGGCTACCCGGACTATTTGCATTGTGTGCCCCCCCAACCCCTCTTCTTACGCTGCTGCTACTCTCTGTTTATCATATATGCATTGTCACTTTAACTATACATTCATGTACATACTACCTCAATTGGGCCGACCAACCAGTGCTCCCGCACATTGGCTAACCGGGCTATCTGCATTGTGTCCCACCCACCAACCCCTCTTTTACGCCACTGCTAATCTCTGTTCATCATATATGCATAGTCACTTTAACCATATCTACATGTACATACTACCTCAAATCAGCCTGACTAACCGGTGTCTGTATGTAGCCTCGCTACTGTATATAGCCTGTCTTTTTACTGTTGTTTTATTTATTTACCTACCTATTGTTCACCTAATACCTTTTTTGCACTATTGGTTAGCGCTTCTAAGTAAGCATTTCACTGTAATACCTGTTGTATTTGGCGCACGTGACAAATAAACTTTGATTTGTCAAACAAACGTGTGTATTGGACAGACAGACGAGTTCAACTCCAAGCCGGAAGTCAACTGCTAAAACAGATAGCATGCGAGGGCGATGGTTTCCTTTTCCCTCTCTGGCTTTACACTGAAGCCGACTCGCTCTTCTAGCGCTACGTGCCCTTTGATGTTCAGTGCCGCTGGACAATTATTGCCCTGCAGTATGTATTTTTGACATGTGTTCAGGGGAGTGTGCATTATTTTTGGATTATTGATTGAACTGGGTTGTTTTTTTGTGGGACTATTGTAATTTGGCCTAGGAGACTTGGGACATTAGTTATTATTATTATTTTTTTGTCTACACACACACACTATTTTCCCGGTATTTTAGAAGTGTTCCATCCCGAGAATAAATAATTTCCCCCCCAGGAAACCTGTCATTTCCCGCCAAAACTGGAAGCATCATTCAAACACAGGAGGTTGGTGGCACCTTAATTGGGGAGGACGGGCTTGTAGGCTGGAGTGGAATAGGTGGAATGGTATCAAACACATGGTTTCCTTGTGTTTGATGCCATTCTATTTGCTCCGTTCAAGCCATTCTAATGAGCCGTCCTCCCCTCAGTAGCCTCCACTGCGTGATTCAAAAGCATTTAAATACTGTGTCTGGATTTGATCAGAGCTTTGATCAGCATGAACATTCAAGCCTGATACTACCTCAGGCTGAGGAGCCCTACATTAACAAACCTGATACTACCTCAGCCTGAGGAGCCCTACATTAACAAACCTGATACTACCTCAGGCTGGGGAGCCCTACATTAACAAACCTGATACTACCTCAGGCTGAGGAGCCCTACATTAACAAACCTGATACTACCTCAGGCTGAGGAGCCCTACATTAACAAACCTGATACTACCTCAGGCTGAGGAGCCCTACATTAACAAACCTGATACTACCTCAGGCTGAGGAGCCCTACATTAACAACATTTAATAAGCCCAAATGATTGTACCGTTATCCAATACATATATGCTATAGGCTACTGCACATTACGCGCGACAGAAATACAAACGCCCATTGATATAGCTAACTATATGCTCTGTTGGGTAACTAAATGAAACTACCTCCAGTTGGCTAATCTTTGAGTGTGAACTGTATTACTGTACTGTATTATATGGACTGGAATTAAACACATTCCAATCATGATAAAGCAGAAGAGAACGTGATTTTGGTGCAGCACATGCGGCCTACAAAGTTACAAGTATAGGCTAGCGGATTTGATTTCAATTTTGAAATATAAGTGTCCATTTGTATAATTAGTAGACTGACGCATATAAACTCAGCAACAAAAAAAAACGTCCCTTTTTTCAGACACTGTCTTTCAAAGATCACAGATCTTCATTGTAAAGGGTTTAAACACAGTTTCCCATGCCTGTTCAATGAACCATAAACAATTCATGAACATGCACCTGTGGAACGGTCGTTAAGACACTAACAGCTTACAGAAGGTAGGCAATTAGTCACAGTAAGGACAATAAAGAGGCCTTTCTACTGACTCTGGAAAACACCAAAAGATGAACCACGGTCCCTGATCATCTGCGTGAACATGCCTTAGGCATGCTGCAAGGAGGCATGAGGACTGCAGCTGTGGCCAGGGAAATAAATTGCAATGTCCATACTGTGAGACGCCCAAGACAGCGCTACAGGGAGACAGGACGGACAGCTGATAGTCCTCACAGTGGCAGACCACGTGTAACACCTGCACAGAATCGGTACATCCGAACATCACACCTGCGGGACAGGTACAGGATGGCAACAACAACTGCCCGAGTTACACCAGGAACGCACAAAGACAACCTCCTCCCTCATGTGGTACCCTTCCTGCAGGTTCATTCTGACATGACCCTCCAGCATGACAATGCCACAAGCCATACTGCTCGTTCCTGTGCATGATTTCCTGCAAGACAGGAATGTCAGTGTTCTGCCATGGCCAGCGAAGTGCCCGGCTCTCAATCCCATTGAGCACGTCTGGGACCTGTTGGATCGGAGGGTGAGGGCTAGGGCAATTCCCCCCAGAAATGTCCGGGAACTTGCAGGTGCCTTGGTGGAAGAGTGGGGTAACAACGCCACTCTTCCACCACACAGGTGAATGTTCATTAATTGTTTATAGTTCATTGAACAAGCATGGGAAACAGTGTTTAACCTGTTTGGGCTGCAGGGGCAGTATTGAGTAGCCAGATAAAAGGTGCCCATTTCAAACGGCCTCGTACTCAATTCTTGCTCGTACAATATGCATATTATTATTACTATTGGATAGAAAACACTCTCTAGTTTCTAAAACCGTTGGAATTATATCTGTGAGTAAAACAGAACTCATTTGGCACAAACTTCCTGACCAGGAAGTGGAAAGTCTGAAAACTATGCTCTGTTCTAGGTCCTGCCTATAAATGGGCATGATACGTATTAGTATACATGCACGTCATACACCTTCCCCTAGATGTCAAGAGGCAGTGAGAGAAGAAATGGAGTGTTTATCTTGGTCTGAGTTGGAATAAATCCTCTTGGAATGACGTGTCACCCATTTCCTGTTTTCAGGAAGGCGCGAGAAGGAACCGGGGATTGCCTTCTGAAAAGCTGTCGTTATAGGCGACTACTATCTCCGGCTTTGTTTTTTCAATATAGTTTAATCAGATTATTGAAATTTTTTCGGGAGTTTTGCCGTGTTCCGTTCTCTTCCGTTCTCTTCCGGCAAGTGTGCTTGCTAAATCGAGAGGGAAAAAGGCCGTTCTAAATCCAAACAACGATTGTTCTGGACAAAGGACCCCTTGTACAACATTCTGATGGAAGATCAGCAAAAGTAGGACCCATTTTATGATGCTATTTCATATATCTGTCGAACATGTTGTGCTAGTCGTTTGCGCCTAGCTTTTGGGTACTCTCTCGCTATACCTAAGCTGTATGTCGTAATGAAGTTATTTTTAGAATTCTAACACGGCGATTGCATTAAGAACTAGTGTATCTATCATTTCCTATACAACATGTATTTTTTAGTTATGTTTATGAATAGCTATTTGATCAGAATATGTGTGTCAGAAAAAGTGTCAGAAAAATATCCGGACGTTGTGGGAAAAATATGCTACTTTAGCACAATGTATAACCACTGATTTCAGCTCTAAATATGCACATTTTCGAACAAAACATAAGTGTATGTATAACCTGATGTTATAGGACTGTCATCTGATGAAGCTTATCAAGGTTAGTCAAAAATTATATATCTTTTGCTGGTTTGTTACGATCGCTAACCTTTGCTACTGGGGAATGGCTTGTGTTTCTGGCTATTGTGGTAAGCTAATATAACGCTATATTGTGTTTTCGCTGTAAAACACTTAATAAATCGGAAATATTGGCTGGAATCACAAGATGCCTGTCTTTCATTTGCTGTACACTATGTATTTTTCAGAAATGTTTTATGATGAGTATTTAGGTATTTGACGTTGGTGTCTAATTATTATGGCTGCTTTCGGTGCAATTTCTGATTGTAGCTGCAATGTAAACTATGATTTATACCTGAAATATGCACATTTTTCGAACAAAACATAGATTTATTGAATAACATGTTATAAGACTGTCATCTGATGAAGTTGTTTGTTGGTTAGTTTGGTTGGTTCTTGGTTAGTTAGGTTGGCTTTGTGCATGCTACCTGTGCTGTGAAAAATGTCTGTCCTTTTTTGTATTTGATGGTGAGCTAACATAAATATACGTGCTGTTTTCGCTGTAAAACATTTTAAAAATCGGACATGTTGGCTGGATTCACAAGATGTGTACCTTTCATTTGCTGTATTGGACTTGTTAATGTGTGAAAGTTAAATATTTCTAAAACATATATTTAGAATTTCGCGCCCTGCACTTGAAGTGGCTGTTGTCATATTGTGGCCGGCCTCGGGCTTGCAGCCAGAAGAAGTTTTAAAACCTTTACAATGAAGATCTGTGAAGTTACTTGGATTTTTACAAATTATCTTTCAAAGACAGGGTCCTGAAAAAGGGACGTTTCTTTTTTTGCTGAGATTGTGTGTGTGTGTGTGTGTGTGTGTGTGTGTGTGTGTATGTGTATATACACTGCTCAAAAAAATAAAGGGAACACTAAAATAACACATCCTAGATCTGAATGAATGAAATATTCTTATTAAATACTTTTTTCTTTACATAGTTGATTGTGTTGACAACAAAATCACACAAGAATGATCAATGGAAATCAAATTTATCAACCCATGGAGGTCTGGATTTGGAGTCACACTCAAAATTAAAGTGGAAAACCCCACTACAGGCTGATCCAACTTTGATGTAATGTCCTTAAAACAAGTCAAAATGAGGCTCAGTAGTGTGTGTGGCCTCCACGTGCCTGTATGACCTCCCTACAACGCCTGGGCATGCTCCTGATGAGGTGGCGGATGGTCTCCTGAGGAATCTCCTCCCAGACCTGGACTAAAGCATCCGCCAACTCCTGGACAGTCTGTGGTGCAACGTGGCGTTGGTGGATGGAGCGAGACATGATGTCCCAGATGTGCTCAATTGGATTCAGGTCTGGGGAACGGGCGGGCCAGTCCATAGCATCAATGCCTTCCTCTTGCAGGAACTGCTGACACACTCCAGCCACATGAGATCTAGCATTGTCTTGCATTAGGAGGAACCCAGGGCCAACCGCACCAGCATATGGTCTCACAAGGGGTCTGAGGCTCTCATCTCGGTACCTAATGGCAGTCAGGCTACCTCTGGCGAGCACATGGAGGGCTGTGCGGCCCCCTAAAGAAATTCCACCCCACACCATGACTGACCCACCGCCAAACCGGTCATTCTGGAGGATGTTGCAGGCAGCAGAACATTCTCCACGGCGTCTCCAGACTCTGTCACATGTGCTCAGTGTGAACCTGCTTTCATCTGTGAAGAGCACAGGGCGCCAGTGGCGAATTTGCCAATCTTGGTGTTCTCTGGCAAATGCCAAACGTCCTGCACGGTGTTGGGCTGTAAGCACAACCCCCACCTGTGGACGTCGGGCCCTCATACCACCCTCATGGAGTCTGTTTCTGACCGTTTGAGCAGACACATGCACATTTGGGGCCTGCTGGAGGTCATTTTGCAGGGCTCTGGCAGTGCTCCACCTGCTCCTCCTTGCACAAAGGCGGAGGTAGCGGTCCTGCTGCTGGGTTGTTGCCCTCCTACGGCCTCCTCCACGTCTCCTGATGTACTGGCCTGTCTCCTGGTAGCGCCTCCATGCTCTGGACACTACGCTGACAGACACAGCAAACCTTCTTGCCACAGCTCGCATTGATGTGCCATCCTGGATGAGCTGCACTACCTGAGCCACTTGTGTGGGTTGTAGACTCCGTCTCATGCTACCACTAGAGTGAAAGCACCGCCAGCATTCAAAAGTGACCAAAACATCAGCCAGGAAGCATAGGAACTGAGAAGTGGTCTGTGGTCACCACCTGCAGAACCACTCCTTTATTGGGGGTGTCTTGCTAATTGCCTATAATTTCCACCTTTTGTCTATTCCATTTGCACAACAGCATGTGAAATTTATTGTCAATCAGTGTTGCTTCCTAAGTGGACAGTTTGATTTCACAGAAGTGTGATTGACTTGGAGTTACATTGTGTTGTTTAAGCGTTCCCTTTATTTTTTTGAGCAGTGTATATATATACGGAATTTTTACTAGGATTAAATGTCAGGAATTGTGAAAACTGAGTTTAAATGCATTTGGCTAAGGTGTATGTAAACTTCCGACTTCAAGTGTGTGTGTGTGTGTGTGTGTGTGTGTGTGTGTGTGTGTGTGTGTGTGTGTATTACACACACACAGTTGAAGTCAGAAGTTTACATACACCTTAGCCAAATACATTTAAACTCAGTTTTCACAATTCCTGACATTTAATCCTAGTAAGAATTCCGTCTTAGGTCAGTTAGGATCACCACTTTATTTTAAGAATGTGAAATGTCAGAATAATAGTAGAGAGAATTATTTCTTTCAGCTTTTATTTCTTTCATCACATTTCCCAGTGGGTCAGAAGTATACATACATTCAATTAGTATTTGGTAGCATTGCCTTTAAATTGTTTAATTTGGGTCAAACGTTTCGGGTAGCCTTCCACAAGCTTCCCACAATAAGTTCGGTGAATTTTGGCTCATTCCTCCTGAGAGCTGCTGTAACTGAGTCAGGTTTTTAGGCCTCCTTGCTCACACAAGCTTTTTCCGTTCTGCCCACACATTTTCTATAGGATTATGGTCAGGGCCTTGTAATGGCCACTCCAATACCTTGACTTTGTTGTCCTTAAGCCATCTTTCCACAACTTTGGAAGTATGCTTGGGGTCATTGTCCATTTGGAAGACCCATTTGAGACCAAGCTTTAACTTCCTGACTGATGTCTTGAGATGTTGCTTCAATATATTCACAATTTTCCTTCCTCATGATGCCATTTATTTTGTGAAGTGCACCAGTCCCTCCGGCAGCAAAGCACCCCCACAACATGGTAATCCCACCCCTGTGCTTCACGGTTGGGATGGTGTTCTTCAGCTTGCAAGCCTCCCCCTTTTCCCTTGTTTTACTGTGGATATAGATACTTTTGTACCCGTTTCCTCCAGCATCTTCACAAGGTCCTTTGCTGTTGTTCTGGAATTGACTTGCACTTTTTGCACCAAAGTACGTTCATCTCTAGGAGACAGAACACGTCTCCTTCCTGAGCGGTATGACGGCTGCGTGGTCCCATGGTGTTTATACTTGCGTACTATTGTTTGTACAGATGAACGTGGTACCTTCAGGCATTTGGAAATTGCTCCCAAGGATGAACCAGACTTGTGGAGGTCTACAATATTTTTTCTGAGGTCTTGGCTGATTTATTTTCCCATGATGTCAAGCAAAGAGGCACTGCGTTTGAAGGTAGGCCTTGAAATACATCCACAGGTACACCTCCAATTGACTCAAATGATGTCAATTAGCCCATCAGAAGCTTCTAAAGCCATGACATCATTTTCTGGAATTTTCCAAGCTGTTTAAAGGCACAGTCAACTTAGTGTATGTAAACTTCTGACCCACTGGAATTGTGATCCAGTGAATTATAAGTGAAATAATCTGTCTGTAAACAATTGTTGGAAAAATTACTTGTCATGCACAAAGTAGATGTCCTAACCGACTTGCCAAAACTATAGTTTGTTAACAAGACATTTGTGGAGTGGTTGAAAAACAAGTTAATGACTCCAACCTAAGTATATGTAAACTTCCAACTTCAACTTTGTGTGTGTGTGTGTGTATATATATATATATATATATATATATATATATATATATATATATATATATATATATATATATATATATATATATATATTTCTGACACACACACTTCATAATATTTCTCCTAATGTTATTAGCCTATCTTTCTATTGTTGCTTCATTCCTTCCAACAGTTAAATGAAATGTTTCGTTGTCCTTAACTTCCTCATTCTAAATGTCATCCTTGAATAATATAGGAATAGAATTAGATGCAATAGACTTCAACTTCTCTTCAAAGATTGAATGGTTCTGGTCTGAATAAATAAATGCTGTAAACCTACCACCATCCTCTTTCAAACTACCTGCGAGTTCTCCCTGACGAAGATCATGCAGACAAAACATGTCAGAGTTATTCATCTTTGTTTACATTGAACATGCCATACAAATAAAGTTTTTTTCATTAATTATATGAAGAGTGCCATAGTCCTCCTTTTTGATGACCCGTGAGTTATTGGCTGCTGCATTTAACAATCAGAAAAAAAGAGCTTGCGTCCCTCTTCCAAGTCTATTGGTAAAAGAAATGCAAAAAAATAGAATGTCCAGCAAGCTATTCTAGTCAAAAGAGCGGCCAGCGGAGCACAGGTGCTTGTGTATTGCGCAAGAGACAGAGGTTAGAAACTTATATTTAGCTAATTAATGATGTGTTATGCATACAGTGGCTTGCGAAAGTATTCACCCCCTTGGCATTTTTCCTATTTTGTTGCCTTACAACCTGGAAATAAAATATATTTTTTGGGGGGTTTGTATCATTTGATTTACATAACATGCCTACCACTTTGAAGATGCAAAATATTTATTGTGAAACAAACAACAAATAACACACAAACTGAAAACTTGAGCGTGCATAACTATTCACCCCCCCAAAGTCAATACTTTGTAGAGCCACCTTTTGCAGCAATAACAGCTGCAAGTCTCATGGGGTATGTCTCTATATGCTTGACACATCTAGCCACTGGGATTTTTGCCCATTCTTCAAGGCAAAACTGCTCCAGCTCCTTCAAGTTGGATGGGTTCCGCTGGTGTATACCAATCTTTAAGTCATACCACAGATTCTTAATTGGATTGCGGTCTGGGCTTTGACTAGGCCATTCCAAGAAATTTAAATGTTTCCCCTTAAACCACTCGAGTGTTGCTTCAGCAGTATGCTTAGGGTCATTGTCCTGCTGGAAGGTGAACCTCCATCCCAGTCTCAAATCTCTGGAAGACAAACAGGTTTCCCTCAAGAATGTCCCTGTATTTAGCGCCATCCATCCGATGAAAAACATTCCCACAGCATGATGCTGCCGCCACCATGCTTCACTGTGGGGTTGATGTTCTCGGGGTGATGAGGTGTTGGGTTCACGCCAGACATAGCGTTTTCCTTGATGGCCAAAAAGCTCAATTATAGTCTCATCTGACCAGAGTACCTAATTCCATATGTTTGGGGGGAGTCTCCCACATGCCTTTTGGCAAACATCAAACGTGTTTGCTTATTTTTTTCTTTAAGCAATGGCTTTTTTTTGTGGCCACTCTTCCGTAAAGCCCAGGTCTGTGGAATGTACGGCTTAAAGTGGTTCTATGGACAGATACTCCAATCTCCGCTGTGGAGCTTTGCAGCTCCTTCAGGGTCATCTTTGGTCTCTTTGTTGCCTCTCTGATTAATGCCCTCCTTGCCTGGTTCATGAGTTTTGGTGGGCGGCCCCCTCTTGGCAGGTTTGTTGTGGTGCCATATTATTTCCATTTTTTTAATAATGTATTTAATGGTGCTCCGTGGGATGTTCAAAGTTTCTGATATTTTCTTTTTATAACCCAACCCTGATCTGTACTTCTCCACAACTTTGTCCCTGACCTGTTTGGAGAGCTCCTTGGTCTTCATGGTGGTGCCCCTTGCTTAGTGGTGTTGCAGACTCTGGGGCCTTTCAGAACAGATATGTGTGTATATATATACATACACACTGAGATCATGTGACACTTAAATAAAGTCCACCTGTGTGCAATCTAACTAACTATGTGACACCTGAAGGTAATAGATCTTATTTAGGGGCTTCATAGCAAAGGGGGTGAATACATATGCACACACCAGTTTTCAGTTTTAAATTATTTATTTTTTAATAAACAAGTAATTTTTCAATTTCACTTCACCAATTGATTATTTGGTGTGTGTCCATTACATGAAATCCAAATAAAAATCCACTTAACTTACAGGTTGTAATGCAACAAAATAGGACAAATACCCAAGGGGGATGAATACTTTTGCAACGCACTGTAATAAGGCTAATACTGCAGTGAATGTATTACCTGAGGCTAGGAAATCTAGAGTTGATGGTGAGAGAGAGACTGCTCACACATGCACCGCTTTAAAGCAACGATATTCAAGTGATAGGATGTTTTAAAAACTCTGCAGCGCCAATAAAAAATCCAGATGGAGATGGGTAAATTAGACGGACATTGGGTCTTTATATTACTGTAGCATAGGCTATGCTGCAACAAATGTAGGCCTTCATGTCACAAGAAAAAAAGTGACCATGATGAGATGATAGGTCTACATGCATGGTGAACTGCGCTCTATACTGAGATGGGCCGTCTGTCGTAGAGGCTGTAGAGAAGTCAGATTTAGACATTGCATAGGCTATAATTGAACGGTTCTATTTCACACCACACTGTTCATATAAATCAGTTACTGGTTTCTCGCAGTTACTTATCCCGGGAAAAGGTAGTGGTTTTGGGCAGTAAATCTCAGTAACCAGGTTCCCGCTATTCAACACTCACACACACTCCCCCCCTCTGGAAATGAATACGGATATTGCAAATCTTATAATGTTGATGACTGGGTTCTTTAATATCTGTTGCCTCTAATTGCTCTAATCATTATTATTGGTTGGGTTACCCGTGCTGTGACTAGTGGTTATATGGTGTGTCTTATCCTTCCTCTCCACTGGCCAACAGACTACACTCTAGGCAGTCTCTTCTGCTGATGTGTGTTTGGTAGCAGTACTCTCCTACTCCTTTCATATCAGCAGTGTAAATACCTGCCTGACGCCACAACAAAAGTCTTTCCCCCTCTCTAACAGCGCTACAGTAGTCTCATCCAATGCTGGTGTATTTCATACATCTTTTTGCTTACATGGCAGCCTGGACGGATGTTCTAGTGGCTAAATACTTGTTGTTCAGTCCACATGTGAACTTTTGACCCAGGACAGATGGCAATTGTCTCCAATCAATATCAGGAAGTATTCATTAGTGATAATTGAATAACAAGGCTGAGGGTGTCATAGACCCACGGTGTTCAAAACGCTGCTACACTAAAACACATATGAACTAACCTAAAACAGTGAGCGGACATTCACCATCTGTAAGTCCCAAATGGCACCCTATACAGTGCACTACATTTGACCAGGGCTAATTTGAATAACAAGGCTGAGGGTGACTGACCCACAGCAGTCAAAACTCTGCTACATTAAAACACATATGAACTAATGTAAAACAGACATTCACTATCTGTAAGTCCAAAATGGCACCCTATTTCCTATATAGTATACGACTATGGGCCCTGGTCAAAAGTACCATTTGGGAGGTAGACAGTGTTGAATGCTGAGGATCAGACCTGTTGACTGGAACACCCCAGGGTTACAGCCGCAGTACCGCGAGGCAAACGCCTCCATCATCCGGTCAATTTTCTGAGCCTCACCAGGTAGACGAAAACTCCACAGGAACTGCCTGCAACAGACAGAGCAGAAACATTGACACTTAGCACCTCATTGAACACAATTTTCAATATCAGTATTGTGTGTGTACCATATAGAAGTATAAACGTCTCCATCAGTTCCTTATAAAGCCAGTTTTGTTCAGTTTGTTCCCTGTTAGATGAGAGAAACACATAGCTCACCTTAAGGCCTGGACGAGGTTGAGGTCAGCAAACTCATGAAGCTCTACGAACGCCTGTAGTACATCGAGGTTAAACTCATCTCTGGGGACACAAGGACATGTAATCCCATCAGGAAATGCTTTATCCTCAAGGCATTTTTCCAGAGCAAGGAATGGGAATATTATCAAGGGAATATAAAACGTGTCCTGGAGAAGAGATGGAATAGTTGCACACACAGGTTGAGCCCAGAAGGGGAAAACAATATTTCCACTGTGAATGTTCTTTTGTCCAAGCAGATGCTTTTTCCTTTGAATTCCAGACATATGTCTGCCTTCATTGACCCAGACATATGTCTGCCTTCATTGACCCAGACATATGTCTGCCTTCATTGACCCAGACATATGTCTGCCTTCATTGACCCAGACATATGTCTGCCTTCATTGACCCAGACATATGTCTGCCTTCATTGACCCAGACATATGTCTGCCTTCATTGACCCAGACATATGTCTGCCTTCATTGACCCAGACATATGTCTGCCTTCATTGACCCAGACATATGTCTGCCTTCATTGACATACAAAGCAGCGCTGCAGGAGTCTGGAAGCAATCTAATAGCTGGCCTACTGAAATGGATCCCGATACCTCGAGGTGCTGGCCTACTGAAATGGATCCCGATACCTCGAGGAGCTGGCCTACTGAAATGGATCCCAATACCTCGAGGAGCTGGCCTACTGAAATGGATCCCAATACCTCGAGGAGCTGGCCTACTGAAATGGATCCCAATACCTCGAGGAGCTGGCCTACTGAAATGGATCCCGATACCTCGAAGAGCTGGCCTACTGAAATGGATCCCAATACCTCGAGGAGCTGGCCTACTGAAATGGATCCCGATACCTCGAAGAGCTGGCCTACTGAAATGGATCCCAATACCTCGAGGAGCTGGCCTACTGAAATGGATCCCAATACCTCGAGGAGCTGGCCTACTGAAATGGATCCCAATACCTCGAGGAGCTGGCATGGTCCAGGGTGCATTTGATTGATGAAAAACAAGACACAGAATCCAGACACAGGAGCCTTCTGTGAGAGATACTTGTTGCAGTGCCAAAGGGGAGTTTGAGAGAAAGTCAACATCACCTTTAAAGCTATGTGGCCCTCTGATGTTGTTTATGTAACATCCATTTGAATGTTCGAGCTTGAACACTCTTTGTGTTTGTATATATATATATATATACACTGCTCATAAAAATAAAGGGAACACTAAAATAACACATCCTAGATCTGAATGAATGAAATATTCTTATTAAATACTTTTTTCTTTACATAGTTGATTGTGTTGACAACAAAATCACACAAAAATGATCAATGGAAATCAAATTTATCAACCCATGGAGGTCTGGATTTGGAGTCACACTCAAAATTAAAGTGGAAAACCCCACTACAGGCTGATCCAACTTTGATGTAATGTCCTTAAAACAAGTCAAAATGAGGCTCAGTAGTGTGTGTGGCCTCCACGTGCCTGTATGACCTCCCTACAACGCCTGGGCATGCTCCTGATGAGGTGGCGGATGGTCTCCTGAGGGATCTCCTCCCAGACCTGGACTAAAGCATCCGCCAACTCCTGGACAGTCTGTGGTGCAACGTGGCGTTGGTGGATGGAGCAAGACATGATGTCCCAGATGTGCTCAATTGGATTCAGGTCTGGGGAACGGGCGGGCCAGTCCATAGCATCAATGCCTTCCTCTTGCAGGAACTGCTGACACACTCCAGCCACATGAGGTCTAGCATTGTCTTGCATTAGGAGGAACCCAGGGCCAACCGCACCAGCATATGGTCTCACAAGGGGTCTGAGGATCTCATCTCAGTACCTAATGGCAGTCAGGCTACCTCTGGCAGGCACATGGAGGGCTGTGCGGCCCCATAAAGAAATGCCACCCCACACCATGACTGACCCACCGCCAAATCGGTCATGCTGGAGGATGTTGCAGGCAGCAGAACGTTCTCCACGGCGTCTCCAGACTGTCACGTCTGTCACGTGCTCAGTGTGAACCTGCTTTCATATGTGAAGAGCACAGGGCGCCAGTGGCGCTGTAAGCACAACCCCCACCTGTGGACGTCGGGCCCTCATACCACCCTCATGGAGTCTGTTTCTGACCGTTTGAGCAGACACATGCACATTTGTGGCCTGCTGGAGGTCATTTTGCAGGGCTCTGGCAGTGCTCCACCTGCTCCTCCTTGCACAAAGGCGGAGGTAGCGGTCCTGCTGCTGGGTTGTTGCCCTCCTACGGCCTCCTCCACGTCTCCTGATGTACTGGCCTGTCTCCTGGTAGCGCCTCCATGCTCTGGACACTACGCTGACAGACACAGCAAACCTTCTTGCCACAGCTCGCATTGATGTGCCATCCTGGATGAGCTGCACTACCTGAGCCACTTGTGTGGGTTGTAGACTCCGTCTCATGCTACCACTAGAGTGAAAGCACCGCCAGCATTCAAAAGTGACCAAAACATCAGCCAGGAAGCATAGGAACTGAGAAGTGGTCGGTGGTCACCACCTGCAGAACCACTCCTTTATTAGGGGTGTGTTGCTGATTGCCTATAATTTCCACCTGTTGTCTATTCCATTTGCACAACAGCATGTGAAATTTATTGTCAATCAGTGTTGCTTCCTAAGTGGACAGTTTGATTTCACAGAAGTGTGATTGACTTGGAGTTACATTGTGTTGTTTAAGCGTTCCCTTTATTTTTTTGAGCAGTATATATATATATATATATATATATATATATATATATACACACACACACACACACACACACAGTGGGGAGAAGAAGTATTTGATAACCTGCAAAATCGGCAGTGTTTCCTACTTACAAAGCATGTAGAGGTCAAAAATCCAGAAAATCACATTGTATGATTTTTAAGTAATTAATTTGCATTTTATTGCATGACATAAGTATTTGATACATCAGAAAAGCAGAACTTAATATTTGGTACAGAAACCTTTGTTTGCAATTACAGAGATCATACGTTTCCTGTAGTTCTTGACCAGGTTTGCACACACTGCAGCAGGGATTTTGTCCCACTCCCCCATACAGACCTTCTCCAGATCCTTCAGGTTTCGGGGCTGTCGCTGGCCAATACGGACTTTCAGCTCCCTCCAAAGATTTTCTATTGGGTTCGGGTCTGGAGACTGGCTAGGCCACTCCAGGACCTTGAGATGCTTCTTACGGAGCCACTCCTTAGTTGCCCTGGCTGTGTGTTTCGGGTCATTGTCATGCTGGAAGACCCAGCCACGACCCATCTTCAATGCTCTTACTGAGGGAAGGAGGTTGTTGGCCAAGATCTCG
Organism: Salvelinus namaycush; assembly: GCF_016432855.1. Lineage (NCBI taxonomy): Eukaryota > Metazoa > Chordata > Actinopteri > Salmoniformes > Salmonidae > Salvelinus > Salvelinus namaycush. The sequence continues at coordinate 21,946 of NW_024058033.1, forward strand.
CGATACATGGCCCCATCCATCCTCCCCTCAATACGGTGCAGTCATCCTGTCCCCTTTGCAGAAAAGCATCCCCAAAGAATGATGTTTCCACCTCCATGCTTCACGGTGTTCTTGGGGTTGTACTCATCCTTCTTCTTCCTCCAAACACGGCGAGTGGAGTTTGTCTCATCAGACCACATGACCTTCTCCCATTCCTCCTCTGGATCATCCAGATGGTCATTGGCAAACTTCAGACGGGCCTGGACATGCGCTGGCTTGAGCAGGGGGACCTTGTGTGCGCTGCAGGATTTTAATCCATGACGGCGTAGTGTGTTACTAATGGTTTTCTTTGAGACTGTGGTCCCAGCTCTCTTCAGGTCATTGACCAGGTCCTGCCGTGTAGTTCTGGGCTGATCCCTCACCTTCCTCATGATCATTGATGCCCCACGAGGTGAGATCTTGCATGGAGCCCCAGACCGAGGGTGATTGACTGTCATCTTGAACTTCTTCCATTTTTTAATAATTGCGCCAACAGTTGTTGCCTTCTCACGAAGCTGCTTGCCTATTGTCCTGTAGCCCATCCCAGCCTTGTGCAGGTCTACAATTTTATCCCTGATGTCCTTACACAGCTCTCTGGTCTTGGCCATTGTGGAGAGGTTGGAGTCTGTTTGATTGAGTGTGTGTACAGGTGTCTTTTATACAGGTAACGAGTTCAAACAGGTGCAGTTAATACAGGTAATGAGTGGAGAACAGGAGAGCTTCTTAAAGAAAAACTAACAGGTCTGTGAGAGCCGGAATTCTTACTGGTTGGTAGGTGATCAAATACTTATGTCATGCACTAAAATGCTAATTAATTACTTAAAAATCATACAATGTGATTTTCTGGATTTTTGTTTTAGATTACGTATCTCATAGTTGAAGTGTACCTATGATAAAAATTACAGACCTCTACATGCTTTGTAAGTAGGAAAACCTGCAAACTCGGCAGTGTATCAAATACTTGTTCTCCCCACTGTATATATATATATATATATATATAAAATCACTCAAACTTCAGAAGGCAACCAAACAAAGTTAAGTAAATAGAGAGAAATATCTAAGAAACAATCTCTTCTAAAGAACCGATCATACTAATAAAAACAGTTTTATTATTGATGTACTACAGAATTTTGTCAATATCTCACTTAAAACATTAATCTGAAAAAATGTAAACTTGTATTGTATCAACAGGAGTTAAGAAAAGCGTGGAAATCAGGACAAGATTACTAAAACATTGATCAGACCCCATCTGATTGTGTCATTCAAGACAGACTCGCACACTCCCTTACGGAAAAACCATTTGAAATTCACATGTTTCACATGACAACATGCAAAAGCAACATGTGATAACGTGAAACTACACGTGAAAACGTTAACTCGTGAAATAAATTTGACAACCTGGGGATGCAAAATTAACATTTTTCACATGTAAAACAGAGTCCGATGTTCACGTGTGAAAATCCAATTTCACATGTGAATCTTCAATTCTTCAATGTGAGGTGAAAACATGTTATTGTCCTCACATGTGAAACTAAATTTAATACATGTGATTATATTTAATTAGCATTGTCATGTGTTTTTTTTTGTAAGGAAATAAATTAAATGGTATGGGGGTTAAGGGAAGTGAAAAAAAAAAAACTTTAATTAATGACATTATGATTACATTTAAAATTATGACTTTCAATATTACCCCACCTGGGATTTGGGGTATGCTAATCTTTCTGCTGCGCCACAAAGTCTGTAGCATTCTCAGAAGTCCCCTACACATTCATGACCTATAGTACATCTCTACACTGAGCAACAGAGTGCCATCTGACTGCTATTTTAGTTATCAGTTTTTCTGACTTAATTGATATAATCAATTTGAGGGTTTTCTGTACAGTTGTCTAATGTTGGTGGGGCATATTATTCTGGTTTAATGATACTCCTGAATCACTGTGATAAATATATTTTTTCTTCAGAGTATTTTCAACAACGCTGAGTTTCTTTGAAGTCCAAAGTGTAGGAATACAGGTGAAAATCAGTTAACACAGACATTGTGGCATAGCAGAAGTAATGGAATGCCGTGAACCAAGAGGTTGTGGGTTCAAATCCCAGGTGACGACATGTTGAATAATAGTTACTGTATAAATAAACATACAGTGTAATCATATGGTAGTGTCAAATACAGTGCATTCGGAAAGTATTCAGACCCCTTGACTTTTTCCACATTGTTACATTACAGCCTTATTCTAAAATGGATTAGAATTGTTTCCCCCCCCCCCCCCCCCTCAATCTACACACAATACTGCGACTATTTTGTGATGTTCCGGTGACATCCTATCCACTGTTCAGGGAATCACCATTAATCCACGTGATAAATTATGTGATCACATGTGAAATGTTCCAAAACCACATGGTTTTACATGTGCAAAACGTGAAAATCCGTTACCTTCCATAAGGGCTCATCTCTCTCACACATCTGTAATTACAATGTGACAGACAGACGGAGTATGTGGACACCCCTTGAAATTAGTGTATTCGGCTATTTCAGCCACACCCGTTGCTGACAGGTGTATAAAATCGAACACACAGCCATGCAATTTCCATAGACAAACGTTGTCAGTAGAATGGCCTCACTGAAGAGCTCAGTGACTTTCAACATGCCACCTTTCCAATAAGTCAGTTGGTCAAATTTCTTCCCTACTAGAGCTACCCCAGCCAACTGTAAGTGCTGTGAAATGGAAACGTCTAGGAGCAACAACGGCTCAGCCGCAAAGTGGTAGGCCACACAAGCACACAGAATGGGACAGCCGAGTGCTGAAGCGCGTAGCGCATAAAAATAGCCTGTCCTCAGTTGCAGCACTCACTACAGAGTTCCAAACTGCCTCTGGAAGCAACGTCAGCACAAGAACTGTTTGTGAGCTTCATGAAAGCGCCATGCCAAGTGTCGGCTGGAGTGGTGTAAAGCTCACAGCCATTGGACTCTGGAGCAGTGGAAGCGTGTTCGCTGGAGTGATGAAACACGCATCCCCATCTGGCAGGCCAACAGACGAACAGACTGGGTTTGGCGGATGCAAGGAGAACGCTACATGCTCGAATGCACAATGCCAACTGTAAAGTTTGGTGGAGGAGGAATAACGTTCTGGGGCTATTTTTCCTGTTGTTTCAGGCTAGGCCCCTTAGTTCCAGTGAAGGGAAACCTTAACACTACAGCATGACAATGCCCTCGTGCACAAAGCGAGGTCCATGCAAAAATGGTTTGTCGAGATCAGTGTGGAAGAACTTCACTGTCCTGCAAAAAGCTCTAACCTCAACCCCATCGAACACCTTTGGGATGAATTGGAACGTCGACTGCAAGCCACGCCTAATCGCCTAACATCAGTGCCTCACTTCACTAATGCTTGTGGCTGAATAATCACAAGTCCCCGCTGCAATGTTCCAACATCTAGTGGAGAGCCTTCCCAGAAGAGTGGATGCTGTTGTTACAGCAAAGGGGGGACCAACTCCATATTAATGCCCATGATTTTGGAATGAGATGTTCGACGAGCAGGTGTTCACATACTTTTGGTCGTGTAGTGAGTCATCTGAAACTGCCAGCAGTGTTGTCTTTAAGTCATATAAACTGCTGTATCTCTAGTCCCAAGCCAGCCCCCGACCTCTTACCTGAGAGTGTGTTTCTGCGCTGAGTTAAATGGCGAAATTAAGTATTTTTTTATGGCTAGTCAGGTGTTCACAGTGGGGTGGCGAGACACCCACGACAAATCGTTGCCAAGGTGATTTGTATTCTGAGGGAACCAGGTGGCCACTTTCATCAATAAATCCAGACCATAATAACCCGCGGAGATGGCCTCAGAATTAGGGAACGAATGGACTAATAAAGAGGTGGACATAAATCTGCAGCACGGCTTTATAAGCATGACAGGGAGAGAAAACAGTATCTCTACTAGGCAGATACAGTGCCTTGCAAAAGTATTCACCGGCATGGCGTTTTTCCTATTTTGTTGCATTACAACCTGTAATTTAAATAGATTTATTTGAATTTCATGTAATGGACATACACAAAATAGTTCAAATTGGTGAAGTGATTTGTTTAAAAAATAAAAATAAAAACTGAAAAGTGGTGCGTGCATATGTATTCACCCCCTTTGCTTTGATGTCCCTTAACAAGATCTGGTGCAACCAATTACCTTCAGAAGTCACATAATTAGTTCAAAACAGTCCACCTGTGTGCAATCTAAGTGTCACATGATCTCAGTATATATACACACACACACCTGTTCTGAAAGGCCCCAGAGTCTGTCACACCACTAAGCAAGGGGCACTATGAAGACCAAGGAAATCTCCAAACAGGTCAGGGACAAAGTTGTGAAGAAGTACAGATCAGGGTTGGGTTATAAAAAAAAATTCCGAAACTTTGGACATCCCACAGAGCACCATTAAATTCATTATTCAAAAATGGAAAGAATATGGCACCACAACAAACCTGCCAAGAGAGGGCCGCCCACCAAAACTCACGGACCAGGCAAGGAGGGCATTAATCAGAGAGGCTCGAGTGGTTTAAGGGGAAACATTTAAATGTCTTGGAATGGCCTAGTCAAAACCCAGACCTCAATGCAATTGAGAATCTGTGGTATGACTTAAAGATTGCTGTACACCAGCGGAACCCATCCAACTTGAAGGAGCTGGAGCAGTTTTGCCTTGAAGAATGGCAAAAATCCCAGTGGCTAGATGTGTCAAGCTTATAGAGACATACCCCAAAAGACTTGCAGCTGTAATTGCTGCATAAGGTGGCTCTACAAAGTATTGACTTTAGGGGGGTGAATAGTTATGCACACTCAAGTTCAGTTCTTTTGTGTTATTTCTTGTTTGTTTCACAATAAAAAAATATTGTGTGGCATGTTGTGTAAATCCAATGATACAAACCCCCCAAAAATCTATTTTAATTCCAGGTTGTAAGGCAACAAAATAGGAAAACTGCCTAGGGGGTGAATACTTGCACAAGCCACTGTAGATGGGATGGCTTACCGCTCCCCTAAGTAATCTCCGATGACAGTCTTGTTCAGGCCCTCACCCTTGTAGAGGAACTGAGAGATATCTTCTGGGGTGTGCTGCAGAAGGTCGTTTTCCAGGAGAAACTGGATCCCCTGGAACACAAGATGGAGGACACAGTGGACTGTTTATCTCAATCATTGGTGAATGATTCTATCAGAGCAGCAGTATATGACAGGGGTCCATTACTAGACAACACCCAGAAAAGCCATTCCAGGACTGAAATAAAAGAGGCCATCAAAGAAGCCTGGGCCATACGTACAAACATAAACATAGCTTTTAATATCACAGGGGTACATTACTGAACACAACCCCGCCAAAAGCTATCCCAGAGCTGAAATAAAAGACTGAAGATGTGGCCATCCCTGAATCCTGAGGCTCTGATCATAAACATTTCAACCTGAAAATACCTTCTTAGGATCCATGTTGAATTTCTTCCTCCCCATGGCAATCTGTTTGTTCCTCTGTGTAATTTTGCTGTGAGACATGACATGGAAGAAAAACCATGAATAACCTTCTATACAACCAACCAACTTAAAAAAACATCAACATTACATGTAAAAAGGTACCTTTTCAACCTTAAGCTGTTCAGACAGACCCATTAGTGCTGTATACATTGAGCCAGATTGAATCAACTAATGATAGGAAACTGAGCAGGCTGATAGATGAGATTATAAAATAGTTCAGTCACATTTTGGGTAAGGACATTAGATATGGTACACCAGCTAAGACTGATTGAAATCACTGCACAACACATACTTGTTCAGTCTTCTCGTTAGAACAGTGAAAATCAAATGCAAGCACCAGTGAATGAGACCATGGGCTGTTCACCCACCTCTCTCCTACACACGTTAGTTGCTCGATCTCAGTCATGACTTCAGCTATCTCAAACTTCAAGCGCTGAGAGGGGAAGAAAAGGAAATATAATTGGTATCTTGGAATAAGCTCATTCAGAGAAAATTATTCAACCTAATGAACAGAGACCTAGACAGGGATTAGACATTCTGAGAAAATGATACAAGCTACACGAGCATATCAGAAAAACACTTTTCCTCAAAGCTTTGCCAGCTACTAAGCCGAGCCACAGCAACTTCAAGGCTACCCACCTCAATATCATCCAGCAGCTCTCTCTTCCTCCGCCGGATGTTTGACAGCTCATCCCTCTCTTCCAGCGAGAGATCCTCAGGTACTGAAGAGAGATCAGAGAGAGAAACCTTCTTAGTCTTACTGCTGATACATCTTCTTACATTGCATGACACCACACACACTAACTAAGCCTGCTAGAGTACGATGACCATCACACTAACTAACTAAGCCTGCTAGAGTACGACGACCATCACACTAACTAACTAAGCCTGCTAGAGTACGACGACCGTCACACTAACTAACTAAGCCTGCTAGAGTACGACGACCGTCACGCTAACTAACTAAGCCTGCTAGAGTACGACGACCGTCACGCTAACTAACTAAGCCTGCTAGAGTACGACGACCGTCACGCTAACTAACTAAGCCTGCTAGAGTACGACGACCGTCACGCTAACTAACTAAGCCTGCTAGAGTACGACGACCGTCACGCTAAATAACTAAGCCTGCTAGAGTACGACGACCGTCACGCTAACTAACTAAGCCTGCTAGAGTACGACGACCGTCACGCTAACTAACTAAGCCTGCTAGAGTACGACGACCATCACGCTAACTAACTAAGCCTGCTAGAGTACGACGACCGTCACGCTAACTAACTAAGCCTGCTACAGTACGACGACCGTCACGCTAACTAACTAAGCCTGCTAGAGTACGACGACCATCACGCTAACTAACTAAGCCTGCTAGAGTACGACGACCGTCACGCTAACTAACTAAGCCTGCTAGAGTACGACGACCGTCACGCTAACTAACTAAGCCTGCTAGAGTACGACGACCGTCACGCTAACTAACTAAGCCTGCTAGAGTACGACGACCGTCACGCTAACTAACTAACCCTGCTAGAGTACGACGACCGTCACGCTAACTAACTAAGCCTGCTAGAGTACGACGACCGTCACACTAACTAACTAAGCCTGCTAGAGTACGACGACCATCACGCTAACTAACTAAGCCTGCTAGAGTACGACGACCGTCACGCTAACTAACTAAGCCTGCTAGAGTACGACGACCGTCACGCTAACTAACTAAGCCTGCTAGAGTACGACGACCGTCACGCTAACTAACTAAGCCTGCTAGAGTACGACGACCGTCACGCTAACTAACTAAGCCTGCTAGAGTACGACGACCGTCACGCTAACTAACTAACCCTGCTAGAGTACGACGACCGTCACGCTAACTAACTAAGCCTGCTAGAGTACGACGACCGTCACGCTAACTAACTAAGCCTGCTAGAGTACGACGACCGTCACGCTAACTAACTAAGCCTGCTAGAGTACGACGACCGTCACGCTAACTAACTAAGCCTGCTAGAGTACGACGACCGTCACGCTAACTAACTAAGCCTGCTAGAGTACGACGACCGTCACGCTAACTAACTAAGCCTGCTAGAGTACGACGACCGTCACACTAACTAACTAAGCCTGCTAGAGTACGACGACCGTCACGCTAACTAACTAAGCCTGCTAGAGTACGACGACCGTCACGCTAACTAACTAAGCCTGCTAGAGTACGACGACCGTCACGCTAACTAACTAAGCCTGCTAGAGTACGACGACCGTCACGCTAACTAACTAAGCCTGCTAGAGTACGACGACCGTCACACTAACTAACTAAGCCTGCTAGAGTACGACGACCGTCACACTAACTAACTAAGCCTGCTAGAGTACGACGACCGTCACGCTAACTAAGCCTGCTAGAGTACGACGACCGTCACACTAACTAACTAAGCCTGCTAGAGTACGACGACCGTCACGCTAACTAACTAAGCCTGCTAGAGTACGACGACCGTCACGCTAACTAACTAAGCCTGCTAGAGTGCGACGACCGTCACGCTAACTAACTAAGCCTGCTAGAGTACGACGACCGTCACGCTAACTAACTAAGCCTGCTAGAGTACGACGACCATCACTCTAACTAACTAAGCCTGCTAGAGTACGACGACCATCACGCTAACTAACTAAGCCTGCTAGAGTACGACGACCGTCACACTAACTAACTAAGCCTGCTAGAGTACGACGACCGTCACACTAACTAACTAAGCCTGCTAGAGTACGACGACCGTCACGCTAACTAACTAAGCCTGCTAGAGTACGACGACCGTCACACTAACTAACTAAGCCTGCTAGAGTACGACGACCGTCACACTAACTAACTAAGCCTGCTAGAGTACGACGACCGTCACGCTAACTAACTAAGCCTGCTAGAGTACGACGACCGTCACGCTAACTAACTAAGCCTGCTAGAGTACGACGACCGTTACACTAACTAACTAAGCCTGCTAGAGTACGACGACCGTCACGCTAACTAACTAAGCCTGCTAGAGTACGACGACCGTCACGCTAACTAACTAAGCCTGCTAGAGTACGACGACCGTCACGCTAACTAACTAACCCTGCTACAGTACGACGACTGGTACACGAACTAACCCTGCTACAGTACTATGACTGTTACACTAATTACCTAATAGGCTGACCACACCGCTAGCGTGCGCTGCAAAATAAATTTTGAAATCCATGTTATTCAATTATTGCGCCAACGAGCATCTGCGTTGCCAAGGGCTAAAATAGAAATCGGTTCTATGTCTGACGCAGATCGCGCTGCAAGTCCTGCCTCTCCCATCTCCTCATTGGTTTGTAGAAGCAGGTACCCACCCATGTGCCATTTCCTCATTGGTTATACCCACGTGGGTGACTGAAGACGAACGAGGTCAGTGGCGGTAATGCACTTAATTTATGAAAGTTGCCAATCTCAATATAAAGTCAAGAGAAGAAAAAGCCTGGAAGGAGGAGAGATGACTAGAAACGATTCGGTTGACCGTTTTATGTGTGGATTAATTGTTTGGAGTAGAGGACCTTGGGCATTTCAGGTAAAATAACAACCTAATGTTAATTAGCTAGCAACAGCAAGCTAGCTAAATAAGACAAATTAGCTAGCAAGTGCAAGCTAGCTAGCTAAATTGCCATACATGTTTAATGCTTTTCAACCTGTCCCCAAATTAATGTAATTGGTTCAGAGTTTGTTTTGATATTTTAACCTGCGTGTCGTGATCGCGTTTGGTGTGGGGGGACAAAATAAATGTATGCACGATGGCGCAAGCGCGCAGCTGGTTTGGGTTCTGTGTAAGCCTGCTACAGTACTATGACCGTTACACTAACTAATTAACTAACCCTGCTACAGTAATATAACGTTACACTAACTAACCAACCCTGTTACAGTAACATAACCGTTATACTAACTAACCAACCCTGCTACAGTAACATAACCGTTATACTAACTAAGCCTGCTACAGTAACATAACCGTTACACTAACTAAGCCTGCTACAGTAACATAACCGTTATACTGACTAACTAAGCCTGCTACAGTAACATAACTAAGCCTGCTACAGTAACATAACCGTTATACTGACTAACTAAGCCTGCTACAGTAACATAACCGTTATACTGACTAACTAAGCCTGCTACAGTAACATAACCGTTATACTGACTAACTAAGCCTGCTACAGTAACATAACTAAGCCTGCTACAGTAACATAACTAAGCCTGCTACAGTAACATAACTAAGCCTGCTGCAGTAACATAACCGTTATACTAACTAAGCCTGCTACAGTAACATAACCGTTATACTGACTAACTAAGCCTGCTACAGTAACATAACTAAGCCTGCTACAGTAACATAACCGTTATACTAACTAACTAAGCCTGCTACAGTAACATAACCGTTATACTGACTAAGCCTGCTACAGTAACATAACTGTTATACTAACTAACTAAGCCTGCTACAGTAACATAACTAAGCCTGCTACAGTAACATAACCGTTATACTAACTAAGCCTGCTACAGTAACATAACTAAGCCTGCTACAGTAACATAACTAAGCCTGCTACAGTAACATAACTGTTATACTGACTAACTAAGCCTGCTACAGTAACATAACCGTTATACTGACTAACTAAGCCTGCTACAGTAACATAACTAAGCCTGCTGCAGTAACATAACTGTTATACTGACTAACTAAGCCTGCTACAGTAACATAACCGTTATACTGACTAACTAAGCCTGCTACAGTAACATAACCGTTATACTGACTAACTAAGCCTGCTACAGTAACATAACTAAGCCTGCTACAGTAACATAACTGTTATACTGACTAACTAAGCCTGCTACAATAACATAACTAAGCCTGCTACAGTAACATAACCGTTATACTGACTAGCTAAGCCTGCTACAGTAACATAACCGTTATACTGACTAACTAAGCCTGCTACAGTAACATAACTAAGCCTGCTACAGTAACATAACCGTTATACTGACTAACTAAGCCTGCTACAGTAACATAACTAAGCCTGCTACAGTAACATAACCGTTATACTGACTAACTAAGCCTGCTACAGTAACATAACTAAGCCTGCTACAGTAACATAACCGTTATACTAACTAAGCCTGCTACAGTAACATAACTAAGCCTGCTACAGTAACATAACTGTTATACTGACTAACTAAGCCTGCTACAGTAACATAACTAAGCCTGCTACAGTAACATAACTAAGCCTGCTACAGTAACATAACCGTTATACTGACTAACTAAGCCTGCTACAGTAACATAACTAAGCCTGCTACAGTAACATAACCGTTATACTAACTAAGCCTGCTACAGTAACATAACTAAGCCTGCTACAGTAACATAACTGTTATACTGACTAACTAAGCCTGCTACAGTAACATAACTAAGCCTGCTACAGTAACATAACTAAGCCTGCTACAGTAACATAACCGTTATACTAACTAAGCCTGCTACAGTAACATAACTAAGCCTGCTACAGTAACATAACTAAGCCTGCTACAGTAACATAACCGTTATACTAACTAAGCCTGCTACAGTAACATAACCGTTATACTAACTAAGCCTGCTACAATAACATAACTAAGCCTGCTACAGTAACATAACCGTTATACTAACTAAGCCTGCTACAGTAACATAACTGTTATACTGACTAAGCCTGCTACAGTAACATAACTAAGCCTGCTGCAGTAACATAACCGTTATACTAACTAAGCCTGCTACAGTAACATAACTAAGCCTGCTACAGTAACATAACTAAGCCTGCTACAGTAACATAACCGTTATACTAACTAAGCCTGCTACAGTAACATAACTGTTATACTGACTAACTAAGCCTGCTACAGTAACATAACTAAGCCTGCTACAGTAACATAACCGTTATACTAACTAAGCCTGCTACAGTAACATAACTGTTATACTGACTAAGCCTGCTACAGTAACATAACCGTTATACTGACTAACTAAGCCTGCTACAGTAACATAACTAAGCCTGCTACAGTAACATAACTAAGCCTGCTACAGTAACATAACCGTTATACTAACTAAGCCTGCTACAGTAACATAACTGTTATACTGACTAACTAAGCCTGCTACAGTAACATAACCGTTATACTGACTAACTAAGCCTGCTACAGTAACATAACTAAGCCTGCTACAGTAACATAACTGTTATACTGACTAACTAAGCCTGCTACAATAACATAACTAAGCCTGCTACAGTAACATAACTAAGCCTGCTACAGTAACATAACCGTTATACTAACTAAGCCTGCTACAGTAACATAACTAAGCCTGCTACAGTAACATAACTGTTATACTGACTAACTAAGCCTGCTACAGTAACATAACTAAGCCTGCTACAGTAACATAACTAAGCCTGCTACAGTAACATAACCGTTATACTAACTAAGCCTGCTACAGTAACATAACTAAGCCTGCTACAGTAACATAACTAAGCCTGCTACAGTAACATAACCGTTATACTAACTAAGCCTGCTACAGTAACATAACCGTTATACTAACTAAGCCTGCTACAATAACATAACTAAGCCTGCTACAGTAACATAACCGTTATACTAACTAAGCCTGCTACAGTAACATAACTGTTATACTGACTAAGCCTGCTACAGTAACATAACTAAGCCTGCTACAGTAACATAACTGTTATACTGACTAAGCCTGCTACAGTAACATAACTAAGCCTGCTGCAGTAACATAACCGTTATACTAACTAAGCCTGCTACAGTAACATAACTAAGCCTGCTACAGTAACATAACTAAGCCTGCTACAGTAACATAACCGTTATACTAACTAAGCCTGCTACAGTAACATAACTGTTATACTGACTAACTAAGCCTGCTACAGTAACATAACTAAGCCTGCTACAGTAACATAACCGTTATACTAACTAAGCCTGCTACAGTAACATAACTGTTATACTGACTAAGCCTGCTACAGTAACATAACCGTTATACTGACTAACTAAGCCTGCTACAGTAACATAACTAAGCCTGCTACAGTAACATAACTAAGCCTGCTACAGTAACATAACCGTTATACTAACTAAGCCTGCTACAGTAACATAACTGTTATACTGACTAACTAAGCCTGCTACAGTAACATAACCGTTATACTGACTAACTAAGCCTGCTACAGTAACATAACTAAGCCTGCTACAGTAACATAACTGTTATACTGACTAACTAAGCCTGCTACAATAACATAACTAAGCCTGCTACAGTAACATAACCGTTATACTGACTAACTAAGCCTGCTACAGTAACATAACTAAGCCTGCTACAGTAACATAACTGTTATACTGACTAACTAAGCCTGCTACAATAACATAACTAAGCCTGCTACAGTAACATAACTAAGCCTGCTACAGTAACATAACCGTTATACTGACTAACTAAGCCTGCTACAGTAACATAACTAAGCCTGCTACAGTAACATAACTGTTATACTGACTAACTAAGCCTGCTACAGTAACATAACTAAGCCTGCTGCAGTAACATAACTGTTATACTGACTAACTAAGCCTGCTACAGTAACATAACCGTTATACTGACTAACTAAGCCTGCTACAGTAACATAACCGTTATACTGACTAACTAAGCCTGCTACAGTAACATAACTAAGCCTGCTACAGTAACATAACCGTTATACTAACTAACTAAGCCTGCTACAGTAACATAACTAAGCCTGCTACAGTAACATAACTGTTATACTGACTAAGCCTGCTACAGTAACATAACCGTTATACTGACTAACTAAGCCTGCTACAGTAACATAACTAAGCCTGCTACAGTAACATAACTAAGCCTGCTACAGTAACATAACCGTTATACTAACTAAGCCTGCTACAGTAACATAACTGTTATACTGACTAACTAAGCCTGCTACAGTAACATAACCGTTATACTGACTAACTAAGCCTGCTACAGTAACATAACTAAGCCTGCTACAGTAACATAACTGTTATACTGACTAACTAAGCCTGCTACAATAACATAACTAAGCCTGCTACAGTAACATAACCGTTATACTGACTAACTAAGCCTGCTACAGTAACATAACTAAGCCTGCTACAGTAACATAACTGTTATACTGACTAACTAAGCCTGCTACAATAACATAACTAAGCCTGCTACAGTAACATAACTAAGCCTGCTACAGTAACATAACCGTTATACTGACTAACTAAGCCTGCTACAGTAACATAACTAAGCCTGCTACAGTAACATAACTGTTATACTGACTAACTAAGCCTGCTACAGTAACATAACTAAGCCTGCTGCAGTAACATAACTGTTATACTGACTAACTAAGCCTGCTACAGTAACATAACCGTTATACTGACTAACTAAGCCTGCTACAGTAACATAACCGTTATACTGACTAACTAAGCCTGCTACAGTAACATAACTAAGCCTGCTACAGTAACATAACCGTTATACTAACTAACTAAGCCTGCTACAGTAACATAACTAAGCCTGCTACAGTAACATAACCGTTATACTAACTAAGCCTGCTACAGTAACATAACTAAGCCTGCTACAGTAACATAACCGTTATACTGACTAACTAAGCCTGCTACAGTAACATAACTAAGCCTGCTACAGTAACATAACTAAGCCTGCTACAGTAACATAGCTAAGCCTGCTACAGTAACATAACTGTTATACTGACTAACTAAGCCTGCTACAGTAACATAACTAAGCCTGCTGCAGTAACATAACTGTTATACTGACTAACTAAGCCTGCTACAGTAACATAACTGTTATACTGACTAACTAAGCCTGCTACAGTAACATAACCGTTATACTGACTAACTAAGCCTGCTACAGTAACATAACTAAGCCTGCTACAGTAACATAACCGTTATACTAACTAACTAAGCCTGCTACAGTAACATAACTAAGCCTGCTACAGTAACATAACCGTTATACTAACTAAGCCTGCTACAGTAACATAACTAAGCCTGCTACAGTAACATAACCGTTATACTGACTAACTAAGCCTGCTACAGTAACATAACTAAGCCTGCTACAGTAACATAACTAAGCCTGCTACAGTAACATAACTAAGCCTGCTACAGTAACATAACTGTTATACTGACTAACTAAGCCTGCTGCAGTAACATAACTGTTATACTGACTAACTAAGCCTGCTGCAGTAACATAACCGTTATACTGACTAACTAAGCCTGCTACAGTAACATAACTAAGCCTGCTGCAGTAACATAACCGTTATACTGACTAACTAAGCCTGCTACAGTAACATAACCGTTATACTGACTAACTAAGCCTGCTACAGTAACATAACTAAGCCTGCTGCAGTAACATAACCGTTATACTGACTAACTAAGCCTGCTACAGTAACATAACTAAGCCTGCTACAGTAACATAACTAAGCCTGCTACAGTAACATAACTAAGCCTGCTGCAGTAACATAACCGTTATACTAACTAAGCCTGCTACAGTAACATAACTAAGCCTGCTGCAGTAACATAACCGTTATACTAACTAAGCCTGCTACAGTAACATAACTGTTATACTGACTAACTAAGCCTGCTACAATAACATAACTAAGCCTGCTACAGTAACATAACTAAGCCTGCTGCAGTAACATAACTGTTATACTGACTAACTAAGCCTGCTACAGTAACATAACTAAGCCTGCTGCAGTAACATAACCGTTATACTAACTAAGCCTGCTACAGTAACATAACTAAGCCTGCTACAGTAACATAACTGTTATACTGACTAACTAAGCCTGCTACAATAACATAACTAAGCCTGCTACAGTAACATAACCGTTATACTAACTAAGCCTGCTACAGTAACATAACTGTTATACTGACTAACTAAGCCTGCTACAGTAACATAACTAAGCCTGCTACAGTAACATAACTGTTATACTAACTAAGCCTGCTACAGTAACATAACTAAGCCTGCTACAGTAACATAACTGTTATACTGACTAACTAAGCCTGCTACAGTAACATAACCGTTATACTAACTAAGCCTGCTACAGTAACATAACTAAGCCTGCTACAGTAACATAACTGTTATACTGACTAACTAAGCCTGCTACAGTAACATAACTAAGCCTGCTACAGTAACATAACTAAGCCTGCTACAGTAACATAACCGTTATACTAACTAAGCCTGCTACAGTAACATAACTGTTATACTGACTAACTAAGCCTGCTACAGTAACATAACTAAGCCTGCTACAGTAACATAACTGTTATACTGACTAACTAAGCCTGCTACAGTAACATAACTAAGCCTGCTACAGTAACATAACTGTTATACTGACTAACTAAGCCTGCTACAGTAACATAACTAAGCCTGCTACAGTAACATAACTGTTATACTGACTAACTAAGCCTGCTACAGTAACATAACTAAGCCTGCTGCAGTAACATAACTGTTATACTGACTAACTAAGCCTGCTACAGTAACATAACTGTTATACTAACTAAGCCTGCTACAGTAACATAACTGTTATACTGACTAACTAAGCCTGCTACAGTAACATAACCGTTATACTGACTAACTAAGCCTGCTACAGTAACATAACTAAGCCTGCTACAGTAACATAACCGTTATACTGACTAACTAAGCCTGCTACAGTAACATAACTAAGCCTGCTACAGTAACATAACCGTTATACTAACTAAGCCTGCTACAGTAACATAACTAAGCCTGCTACAGTAACATAACCGTTATACTGACTGACTAAGCCTGCTACAGTAACATAACTAAGCCTGCTACAGTAACATAACCGTTATACTAACTAAGCCTGCTACAGTAACATAACTAAGCCTGCTACAGTAACATAACCGTTATACTGACTGACTAAGCCTGCTACAGTAACATAACTAAGCCTGCTACAGTAACATAACCGTTATACTAACTAAGCCTGCTACAGTAACATAACTAAGCCTGCTACAGTAACATAACTAAGCCTGCTGCAGTAACATAACTGTTATACTGACTAACTAAGCCTGCTACAGTAACATAACTGTTATACTGACTAACTAAGCCTGCTACAGTACCATGACCATTTCACTAACTATCAACCGTTACAGTACGATGACCGTTACACTAACTAATTAAGCCTGCTACAGTACTATGACCGTTTCACTCAGTTTATCCAGAGTCACACGCATCAAAGCAGATACAAGTTTACAGTTTTATTAGTCGTATGTACGGGATACACATGGTATACACCATCCAACGAAATGCTTACTGGCAGTTTCCTTATGGACAATGCAACAATAAGAAATAATAAAATCTAATACGTCTTAATTAGTGGGAAAAAAGGCTAACGGTCTTAATTATTCCACATGACAGTGTTTTCCAACCCTTTTTAAAATGCTTGGGGGACTATTATATTAATAAAACCAATCCAGATTAATTTATTTCGTTGAAAGTGAATTTTTTTCATTAACGCAACCTTCGCCCTCAACTCTACCCACCCAGGGTCTTAGAGCTGGAGTGAAACATATCTCTCTGTGTGTGTAACCACCAGAGAGGGGTCTCTGTGACCCCACTTCATTACCCCAGCTAAGAGGCAGATAGATATTTAGTGGGCGTGTAGCCTCTTCATAAAGCAGGAACATGACAAGCCTGATATCACAGCCAAGCCACTGCATATACGAGCTGTGGAAACAGTCTTTACTTCAGAGCTTCCCTTTATACAGAACTAAAGCAATGTCTTGCCAATTAAAAGTGAACAAGGAAGCCTAGCTCAAGAGAGGCCTAGTACTCATTTGGCACGAGGTTGTACATGTCTAGGTCCAAACATTGTTATTAATATCGTGGCTGCAATCAATAACACAAAAGCCTGTGTAACGTCAAAATGACTGTTCCTAACTAGCGTATGTAGTCCTGTGTCCGGGTTGGACTGGGGGTAAGGTTTTCAGGGAGTCAGGTAGTGAGACAGCTAGTTAAGGGACTTCCTTCTGGTCCATGATAGTAGGCTACGTGCTGCTGTATGACAACATAAGGGATGTAGAGCGACAATAATCATTGACTGGAGCTCAACATCAAAATAGAGCCATTAATTAGCTGGCTAACCTCAGGGTCAACCTCTCCTTGGTTATACAAACTACTGGAACTGTTACTGATGCAATTAGTTTCAATTTAAGTCTCAAGTTGACGCACAGCAGGCAGCTCTCAATTGAGAAATAACAAAAGTTTGAAGTGGCACAATGTTATTTATGATATAAATGACATGTTCCATTTCACCACTCTACTGTATTTTCTTATTGTTCCCAAGATCACAGGAAATCTGTTTCACCAGAAACCCACTCGTGTCTATTTCAATCATAATGTGGATCATCCAATGCAAATTTCATTATTACTTTTAACCACAAATATTTTAGACTCATGTTATTTCTCATCATTTGCTTGTTGGATGGATGACATTCTGCATGGAGAGAATGTAGCCTGGTTTTGTCTGAGGCCTGAGGATGTCTGTATTCAGGTTAATATGAGCGTCTGGGAAGACTCATCTCTGGCTGATCGGATTCATCATGGATGTTAATGAGACGGTGAATGGGAGCTAGCCTGGTTAAACCAGACTGAATGCTGCAGACTGAGCACACCATGTGAGTACAGCATTCAGTTTGGTTTAACCAGGCTAGATGTGAGGCTGAGCTGCCTTCAGAAGCCTCCCTACACCACATCTGCGCTGACCATTACGTCACCCTACAAAACACACCTTCATTTATCAGATCAACAAGCAAGGCAAAAGGTCGGGAAGGTACATTTAAATGGGTAATAAAATGGACCCTTCTGGTCCAGTGGTAGTGGACATTAAACATGAAAATAGGGGTCTACAAATGATATTGCTAATTCAATCCCTCCTGGCAACTGCCCACCGTCTCATCCAAAGAATGAGTTTAGTAGTCTCCAGTCGGCAGACAGAGGAGTCGTTTTTTTTAAACTAGCAGGGTCCAGAGCTCTGACAGTCACAACAACTGAATGGTTCCTTTATCAACAAAACGGTCGTCCTTTTATCGGTTCATGTCTCTTCACCACTCTGCACGGTCTAGGTGCCACAGGTATGTCAAAGTTGTATCTGAATCGGATTTCATTTGAGTTTCAGCTGAGTACCACTGTAAGAGCTACACAGTGAATGAGCTCTACTCCAGTGTGGGGACTGATGGCTTGGGTTGGGTGGGTGCAAAGCAGGGGGCAGAGGGGGGGTTAAATAAATTCCAACATGTGCACCACAGAGCAGACCCTCATTTACCCCCCCCCCCCCCCCCCCCCAAAAAAAATATCATTCAAATCTCAACGATGAGGTCCTCACCCAAAAATGACCAACTGTTCACTACCCTCCCTCTGCCACTAGGGTAGCTGATGATACAGAACCTAAATCTGACTGAGCACCTAACAGAATCTCAGATGGGATGGTGATACATTTGAGGGCAGAAAGCCCCCCTCAAAACATTGTTAAGTCAACCCAAAAGTGTACATTTCATCACATTCTTGCCACTTTTTGGACTGGACAGTGTAGTAAATCATAAAATCAGACCCTTAGTGACACTAAAACCACCACTCATCCCAGCTTGACCAGTGGAACTTAGACCAAATCCCATTCTCACTTACAGACTGTACATGAGCCAACTTCCCATGTTAAGAGCTAAACTGGGTAATGGTCACAGCCTGGTCTGTTAATGTGTTGGAGCATGAGAGAACCCCGTCACCCAAACATAAGGTGGAATGGGTCCGCAATCAAAAACATGTTGCATAAAGCTCATTTCATTATTATGGTTTTTCCCAATGCATCAGGGATAGCGTACACTGACGTTTTGGCTTTGCAGTCTTCTTCAGTGTGCAAGTACAATTTTCTTTTAATTCAAAACAGCATTTATAAAGAACTGAACAGGTGCTTTTCTGGTCTACAAGTTAGTCACAAAGAAATACAGAATTATAAGGTGTGGGAGTGGGCTCGAAGAGAAATTCATGAATCAATTGGCTTAGGTGTCTCCTCACTTGGATAAATGATATCAATTCCTGAGATAGCTTACCACAAAGGACATCAGGCACAGTCGTTCATAAATAGTTGGACTGACTCATCAACGATATGCAAAATCTGATATGGACAGTGTTCTTGTATAACAGCCTAAATGCGGCCTATAAAGGAGGTGAAGTCTAGTTCTGTGTTTACACCATGTGGAGATACAGAATTTAATTGATCTACCTACATGGCTTCTCGTTTAAGTCATTTGTTGTCGTAATCACATCCTGCCTGGTGGATGAACTTTTTAGATCCAAAGCAATTCATTAATATAAGGATTTTGTTCTATAAAGTGTCTCGCAACTGGCGAGGTGATATCTTGATGTCTGATAGTGGAGTTATGTTCTCCAAGGCGTACTTTTAAGGCGCAGAATGATTTTTCAATATACATCTTATTACAAGAACACTAACATATAAATAACTCTATTAGTAGTGCAAGTTCTACATGACCGTATCTCATAGGTCCTAGAAGTCTGAGGGCATACTAAGTTAGAACATTTCCTTATGGCGCTACAGGAAGTACATGATCTACAGGAAACATCCTTTTATGAATGCCTCTTCTCTCTCTGACCACATCTGATTTAACCAATATGTTTGATAGATTTCTTGATCATTTATAGGTGATAAGGGTGGATTCTGGAAGTCAGAGGAGTCTGATGATAGTATACATGTCAGTGTTAACTGACAATAGACCTGATGTCATTACGGCCATCATTGAAAGTAAGTATATAGTTCACAGAGAAGTTGTTGTTTTTGTTGAGATTTAAGTAACTGGCTTCTGTCTTGAAGCTTTATCAAGACAGGTATCAGGGTATCCTCTCAAGGAGAGAATTTGATTGTCTATCATGTTCTTCCTGTGTGTCACAGATGCAAAGCAGTCTATTAAATTTGGCTTACTGGTAAACCTCTTTTTAGGGGGAGAGGGTGATGACTATCAGCTGTCAGTATACATTTTCTTTTTTTAATCTGTAGGTTTTCCGTAAACTGTAGTATTATAGAAAAGTAGAACCCAGTCACCCCACTGGCCCCAGCAGGGAGATGGGATGAGAAGATACAGAGCAGGGTGATGGGATGAGAAGATACAGAGCAGGGAGATGGGATGAGAAGATACAGAGCAGGGAGATGGGATGAGAAGATACAGAGCAGGGAGATGGGATGAGAAGATACAGGCCAGGCGGGCTGTCACAGAGCAGGGAGATGGGATGAGAAGATACAGGCCAGGCGGGCTGTCACAGAGCAGGGAGATGGGATGAGAAGATACAGGCCAGGCGGGCTGTCACAGAGCAGGGATATGGGATGAGAAGATACAGGCCAGGCAGGCTGTCACAGAGCAGGGATATGGGATGAGAAGATACAGAGCAGGGAGATGGGATGAGAAGATACAGGCCAGGCGGGCTGTCACAGAGCAGGGAGATGGGATGAGAAGATACAGGCAAGGCAGGCTGTCACAGAGCAGGGAGATGGGATGAGAAGATACAGGCCAGGCAGGCTGTCACAGAGCAGGGAGATGGGATGAGAAGATACAGGCCAGGCAGGCTGTCACAGAGCAGGGATATGGGATGAGATACAGGCCAGGCAGGCTGTCACAGAGCAGGGATATGGGATGAGAAGATACAGGCCAGGCAGGCTGTCACAGAGCAGGGAGATGGGATGAGAAGATACAGGCCAGGCAGGCTGTCACAGAGCAGGGAGATGGGATGAGAAGATACAGGCCAGGCAGGCTGTCACAGAGCAGGGAGATGGGATGAGAAGATACAGGCCAGGCAGGCTGTCACAGAGCAGGGAGATGGGATGAGAAGATACAGGCCAGGCAGGCTGTCACAGAGCAGGGAGATGGGATGAGAAGATACAGGCCAGGCAGGCTGTCACAGAGCAGGGAGATGGGATGAGAAGATACAGGCAAGGCAGGCTGTCACAGAGCAGGGATATGGGATGAGAAGATACAGGCAAGGCAGGCTGTCACAGAGCAGGGATATGGGATGAGATACAGGCCAGGCAGGCTGTCACAGAGCAGGGATATGGGATGAGAAGATACAGGCCAGGCGGGCTGTCACAGAGCAGGGAGATGGGATGAGATACAGGCCAGGCAGGCTGTCACAGAGCAGGGAGATGGGATGAGATACAGGCCATGCAGGCTGTCAGTGTGGCCTCTGGCTCAAAACCCTAATCTGAAGCCTGCTGTCACCAATCCTTTTAACTTTATACCCCTTCGGCTCCCCTCACTAGCCTCACATGCGCGCACGCATGCAGGCACAAACACACGTCATGCACAAACGCAGATGCAGGCGTGCATAGACAGACACATGCACACTGGTGCTGCCAGCTGGCTTTAACCCCCACAGCTCTTAATCCCAATCTGACCATGGGGCTGAAGACCACAGTGGAAGTGTGATATATACACAGAGAGGTTGTTGGCAGTGATAACATGGACACAGTAACAAACATCTGTAGTCTTGTTTAGCAGTCCGGTGATGTGACCTGGCAGTATGTCAAGACACCAGAATGTGGGGCATGATTAGTACAGAACAAGCCAAGGGGTTATGATGAGTGTCTATGTTAGTCAGTGCAGTTAATTTAAGGGGTTTATTTTCATGATCGTAAGATCTGGCATCTGTATGAACTTTTCAATAGTTGGGAATGTTACACCTCACTGCTTTGTGGATCCAGATAAAGTGCATTGTGAATGTGATCACTGTACCATTATTTTCCAGTAATATCTCACATCATTGCATGAGAGGACAGCAAAGATTTTGAGGGGTAATATCTTGGGGTTTAGCTGCCTCTGTGGGTCAGGACTCAGGAGAGATCTAGGATCTAGTACTGGGGGGTTAAACTAAACTGTCATCCACTGATTACATTGTTTAATCTGCTGTTTTCGGGAGCGGACCCCTACTAGTGGGTGATGCATCCGTCCGGGTGGTCCCTCCCTCTGTCCGGACATCATGTCCCCTTATATCCAACATCTGCTCAGGGTCACCTCTATGATGTAAATATTGGATTTGATGTGGAGGTCCAGGATGTTGTTGCTTGTCTAGTCTTACCGGGCAGAGTAACATTGTCTTTGGCTGACCTGCTGGAGGCTTAAAAGACAAACAGTCACCGAACACCTACAACGTTTATTGATGTCTGTGTTATATGTTGTGTAGTTAGGGTGGATGTTTGTAAAAAGCTATACATAATCTGTACATAGTGTAGCTAAAAGCACACCTATCAGAATCCCTGAAAATACAAGCACAGCACACCTCCTCCTTTTAGAAGGCCTGTGAATTCCAAAGAGGTGTTCTGGTTCTACATTCTTGTGTTCTCAGGGTTGAGGGCTCCAGAGAGCAGCACTTACCTAGTCTGGCCAAGAAGCACAAACCCTGTAGCCTCCAGCATCTATGTAGCCGCTCGCCATCTCCTTAATACTGGATCTGCTTCCATTTAGTTCCCCTACTAGTAGTGAAATAAGATGCATATTACTCAAGGAAAGTGTGGTCTCCCTCTTTTGATATTTCTCCTTCCCTCTTTTCCTTCTACAGCATCCCGGAGTCACCTCTTCACTGTAGATGTTGAGACTGGTGTTTTGCTGGTACTATTTAATGAAGCTGCCAGTTGAGGACTTGTGAGGTGTCTGTTTCTCAAACTACACACTAAAGTACTTGTCCTCTTGCTCAGTTGTGCACCGGGGCCTCCCACTCCTCTTTCTATTTTGGTTAGAGCCAGTTTGCACTGTTCTGTGAAGGGAGTAGTACACAGCGTTGTATGAAATCTTCAGTTTCTTGGGAATTTCTAGCATGGAATAGCCTTCATTTCTCAGAACAAGAATAGACTGACGAGTTTCAGAAGAAAGTTATTTGTTTCTGGCCATTTTCAACCTGTAATCGAACCCACAAATGCTGATGCTCCAGATACTCAACTAGCCGAATTAAGGCCAGT
The DNA here is from genome assembly GCF_016432855.1 of Salvelinus namaycush. NCBI lineage: Eukaryota > Metazoa > Chordata > Actinopteri > Salmoniformes > Salmonidae > Salvelinus > Salvelinus namaycush. The sequence continues at coordinate 45,441 of NW_024058033.1, forward strand.
TGTATTGCTTCTTTAAGCAGGACAACAGTTTTCAGCTGTGCTAACATAATTGCAAAAGGGCTTTCTAATGATCAATTAGCCTTTTAAAATGATAAACTTGGATTAGCTAACAACGTGCCATTGAAACACAGGAGTGATGGTTGCTGATAATGGGCCTCTGTACACCTATGTATATATTCCATTAAAAAAATATGAAAAAAAAATAGTAATTAAAATCAGCCGTTTCCAGCTACTATAGTCATTTACAAATATCTACACTGTATTTCTGATAAATTTGATGTTATTTTAATGGACAACAACTTTTCTTTAAAAAACAAGGACATTTCGAAGTGACCCCAAACTTTTGAACGGTAGTGTATTTTCTACTCTACTCCATCCCGGTCTCGTTCTCCTCATTCTATAACTCAAACAGTCGGGGCAATATACTGCATCCAAACAAAATTCTGTGGTACATGCCAACCCTTCCAGACAGTTGTACGTGCTAGTCTACCCTCTCTTCCATTGCAATGAAACAGTATTTCCCAAAATCAATTCCATACATGGTGTTTCTCTACAGACGAGGCAGCAGTACTGCAATACTTTATGAGTCCGTCTCAATCCCTCCTTAAACCAAGTCTGCAGTGCCAATGATTCCTCACCCCTTAAGGGGAGTGTGTGTCTACTGTCTAGCCTAATCCTTCAATGTTGTCCCACAATACAATAAAACTACATCTTAAATGGTCCAAATTTGCATAATAATGTTTCTAAATCTCCTGTTAAGCTGTTGAATAAGGCAACATGGTAGGAGGCCTGAAAAGGCTATTTTAAGGATGAAAAAAACAGTTATTCTCATTTTGGTCATCTCAAAAGAATCAAGTCAACACCTTCTTTGTGGCTTTAAATATAAAATGTATCAGATGGCCCGCAAAGAAGAAATGTTTGTCTTCTTAAAGATACAGTGTGGAAGGAAGACCGTAAGACACAGGATGGTAAAGAAAACAGGACTTACTCTAACAAACCAGAAGGGCAGAGAGAGAGAAACAGCTAAGTAGATGGGCTAGTTAGCTGACTGGCTGTATCTGTTGTAGCCATTTAACCTATGGCAACCAGATACTTTGTGCCAGCCAGAAGGTCCTCCAGGTAGTGTTAAAGCTACAGACCAGCCTCCCACAGCATAGCAGTTATGACTTCCATTAGGAAGTCCTCCCACACCACTCACCCTACCGCCACAACAAAGACTGCTGGCCAACTCGGACAAAATAGACATGTTCTGTAGACTAAGGGCAGGAAACCACTAATGTCTGGATTCATATGAAACTTCATCACCCAAAAGACTCAAGCAGTTTGTATTTATGTTCTTCTCAAAGAACATGTATGTTTCCTTGCCCAGAGGGTGAGATTGATAAATGGCCATGAATTCAACATAAAGGGGTAAAGTAATCATTTACTAAACTAATTGCAACCAGCAGTTCTGTCAAGTTGCCCATTTCTGATAAGAAAAGCCTTTTGACAGATTCAACTGCCCCTCAACACCTCCCCCAAAGAATAAACACACACATTGTCAGGCCATAGAGCATGGAAGGAAAGCAGTTTCCCATTTAGTGTTTCTCACAGTCAGTTAGGGAAAAGCATGTTGAGAGAGAGAGTTAGAGGGAGTCACTAAGTTATCAGGATCCTGACAGAAAATACTGTCAAGACACACAGCACTTAGTAAAAACACCATTCAAACAGAGCACTTTCCTTCTATCCCCCTGATAAAGGCAAAGCTGAAAGTGTCCCTGCAGAGGAACTAGAGGCTCAAAAACAAAACTGCCTCAAGTGAGTACTGGCCAATTTGTAACTCTCTATTGTAGTGGGTTCTCTTCTTTCCACTTCTGCTTTAACTCTACTAGCCTAACTACACATTCAGTCTATAAATAGACTTCTGCTTTAACTCTACTAGCCTAACTACACATTCAGTCTATAAATAGACTTCTGCTTTAACTCTACTAGCCTAACTACACATTCAGTCTATAAATAGGCTAGTAGAGTTAAAGCAGAAGTCTATTTATAGACATGTGTAGTTAGGCTAGTAGAGTTAGACTTCTGCTTTAACTCTACTAGCCTAACTACACATGTCTATAAATAGACTTGGTGCCATAAAACACTTGGGATTTAGGGTCTGTGTCACACAACGTGAGCGCAGACATCTGTCTTGTGGCATGTAAACAGAACAGAGGATTGCACCAAGTGTAGAGAAGTAGGAGTAAACACACAGTAATTAATTCCATATTCTACTCTGCTCACTGCCATAGTTTCTCTGAGGATGTGTGTGTGTGTGTGTGTGTGTGTGTGTGTTATATGCATGAGAGGCAGTATGCATGGCCATTATCAGCCCATTTTAGAAAATGGCCTAATCCTACACCATGGCCTAATCCTACACCATGGCCTTTCCCCCCCTCCTAGTTAGCAGCCAGGCAGTCAACTGATGGAAAACAAATTATGCCCCAACTTTGACCATATGCTGCACAGTGCAGCTCCATGACATTATGAAGCATTACACTCTGCACTGCACTATTTTCAGTTGAAGGGGTTTGGCTTAAATTAAAAAAGCATTTTAACCAGCACTGTTGTACGTGATTAGCTGGGGTAAATTTAGCATACCAGCATAAATGCATTGACATTGTGTGTGTGTGTGTGTGTGTGTGTGTGTGTGTGTGTGTGTGTGTGTGTGTGTGTGTGTGTGTGTGTGTGTGTGTGTGTGTGTGTGTAATGTGCATGTGTTACATCTATACTGTTGTTTTAATTCATGCAGTGCAACATGTAATCCTTTCCATGCACTTATCTTCCCAGTGTGATCACAGGACCTCAAACCTCTTTGCTCTGCTACCCCCGTCGCCATGCCGCTACCCCCGTCGCCATGCCGCTACCCCCGTCGCCATGCCGCTACCCCCGTCATCCAGTGTCTTCCTAGGTCCAAAGACTACTCTGTGCTTTACAGAAATTCCCTTTATCAATGAAAACATTTGAATAAATTAATTTGACTACTGCCGCATAGGCAAAGTGTGAGCTTAGTTATTTAAGCATGATCGTGCATAAATTATAAATAAATATTATAAAGCTGTAAAACCTATAAACCCAGAGGGAACAATGGAAATGACTGACATTGGCAATGTCCTTATATGATGCTGTGACAAAGGCTTGTATTGTACATGTAGATACTGCTTCCCTAAAGAGCAGGTTTTGGGTTAACAAGCCCTTTAAATCTTTCCTTTTCTGCCCATTGAGTTTGAGTGTATACGCACATACAGACCAATAGGAATAAAATCTATGGCGAGTAATACTAATGGTGAATGAGCCGTTGAACAGCCCTCCAATTCACTGAAGGGCGGAAGCATAACCTTGAAGAACAATTGTGAAATGTCCCTTTATATTCATCATCTCCAGCACCACCTCAACATATGTGAAAATGGCACGTTTCTATGTTCTGTAGTAAAAAAAAGAGAGGAAGATAAGTGTTTCCAATGATATCAACCAATTAGTAGGCAATGCCACTCATATTTGGTTAAAAATCACGATACACACCAATGATATCATTGGAAACACTCACCTTCCGCCATTTTCACATTCAGTAGGTTGATGTTGGGCCGGTGCTGGAGATGATTAATATGAAGTTGAAAAATAGTGAAATTTCACTTTAATTTCACCATGGGCAAATAGGTTTAGACAAGGGTTATGTAGAGCGTGAAGAGAGTTAACGCTACAGCAACAGGATGGACCAGTGAGACATGTAGAGGGTCCCCTCTTCAGCGTCTGCTAAACTCTCCCAGTTTAACCCCCAAACAGATATCCTGCTTTTCTTCTCAAGACAAATGTTTACAATACATGGCCTTCGCCCCCTGCCTTGGGTTGTCTCTTCTTTCGCATCATGCAAGCAGTATTGAATACCACAGGCTGTGGTTTAGCACTGTCATTTACATCAATCCATTCGGAACAGGTGCCACTGAATGAGCCTGTTCTGAAAGCCTTCCAACCGCAAAAGTCGACTTTCCTGTTGAAAAAGAGACGTTTATCTGATATGTTTCACCCGTCCAGGTCCTTGAGCAGCCGTTTCAATAGAACTGCTTTATAATGGAAAGATTCGCCTAGCTTAAAGCTCCGGCACGAACTTCAAAGCAAGTCAGCGCAACAGACAAATTGACGAAGAAGCACATTGCTGCATGCGTTTTTACGCATTCCTCACACGGAGTTCAATAAATATGCTGAGTATAGCAAACTTATAACACCTTCCTAATAGAGTTGCGCGCGCGCCCCCCCCCCCCTTACAAGTGATCATAGCTTTCACCTGGTCAGTCTTATGAAAATAGCAGGTGTTCTTAATGTTCTGTATACTCAATGTATATGCCCTCCTATTTGATGGATAAATATAATTTGTTGTCCCACTTGATGATTAAGAAATGTGTCCAGTAACCATCCTCCACTAGAGCTCTTTATACCCTAGTTCTCAAACTCTAGGCAGCATTCTGCCTTCTCCCTATAGTTCTCCGCCATTATCTTCGCCCACGACTGCCTCATGTGATCTACAATCCCGATGCTGCGTTAACGTTTACAAAAACGTAAATAATCGCTTGCAACACGGCTTTTAAAACATATGGCCCTTTCAACCGCGAGAAGAATCATTACAATAAAAAATATATACACTTACTGTAGCAGTTTTGCACAGATCCATACAGCTATGGGTGCCTCCATCCGATGAAACTACACTTCCCGAGTTAAGTTTACACACAGGTGTTCGGGGGATGCTAAACAGCTAATTAGCACAGGTGTTCGCCTCTTGTCTTCAGTCTGTTTTCAGCAAACAAGCGTTGTAACGTGGAGATATGGCCTTGTGGGAACACTAACCGTACAAAGGTGTGTATCAATTAAGCATTTTTTTAATGATTTCTCGCTGATATGAAAGATAAGGTCCTTATGCTTCCAAAACCGTACTGCAAGCGATGCATGTTAAATGTTCAGCGTCTGGGATCTTAACAAAATTCCCCACTTCAGAAGCCGCCTTCGCCCAATGACTTATGTGTAATGGAATGGAACTGAGTCATGATCAAAGGCTATTTATACCCTACCTATATTTACACCCTTTCATGACAACAGTTGACAAAATACCATTGCATTTCTTAATACCTTACTGTTAGAGGGAAACAAATACATTTCTGATTAAATGCATGCAGTGGTTACAAGTATTCATTGACTCATGCTTTACGGCGCATAACCTATATCAGTCCATCTACACACCAAAGCAAATGACCATGGAACAGAGAAAAAGAGAGACGGTGAGTGAATCATCGTGAATCTTACTTTGATTGTCTTCGTCCATCTCTTGAGTGCAGGGATGAGAGTCCAGAAATCAGATCGGTGGGTCAAGGTAGATGTGTTTTATTACTGGCTATAAACTGTAGATACTGTAATGACAGACCGACGGCTCACACAGAGAGCTGTGCAGAAATGCAATAGTGGCATGTGTCAATAACAAAATCCCTACATGAGAAATATATGCTGCCACCAAATAAACATCTATGTATTATGTGTAATAAAAATGTAAAAGAATTGGATGTATTTAATCCAATGATAATAGCTATCCTGCCACTACAGATCCCTCTCGATCCTGGTTACTCCAAAGCGATGCAAAGGATAGCGGATTCTTTACTCTGCGATGGCAACGTTTACCATACGTCATCCCTTCGCTCCGCCCTGGTGGTGACAGACAACCCCTCCCTTCATACAAATGTTTAATTAATTCCAAGTAGCCTGCACATATACAGTGAATTCGGAAAATATTCAGACCCATTGACTTTTTCCACATTTTGTTACGTTACAGCCTTATTCTAAAATTTATTACATCGTTTCCACCCTCAATCTACACAATACCCCATAATGACAAAGCAAAAACAAGTTTTTAGAAATGTTTCCGAATTGGTAAAAAAATGCAATAAAATATTACATTTACATAAGTATTCAGACCCTGTACTCAGTACTTTGTTGAAGCACCTTCGGCAGCGATTACAGTCTTGAGTCTTCTTGGGTATGACGCTACAAGCTTGGCACACTTGTATTTGGGGAGTTTCTCCAATTCCTCTCTACAGATCCTCTCAAGCTCTGTCAGGTTGGATGGGGAGCATTGCTGCACAGCTATTTTCAGGTCTCTCCAGAGATGTTAGATTGGGTTCAAGTCCGGGCTCTCGCTGGGCCACTCAAGAACATTCAGAGACTTGTCCTGAAGGGTTGTGTGCTTAGGGTCATTGTCCTGTTGGAAGGTGAAGCTTCGCCCCAGTCTGAGGTCCTGAGTGCTCTGGAGCAGGTTTTCATCAAGGATCTCTCTGTACTTTGCTCCGTTCATCTTTGCCTCGATCCTGACTGGTCTCCCAGTCCATCCCCACAGCATGATGCTGCCACCACCATGCTTCACCATGGGGATGGTGCCAGGTTTCCTCTAGACGTGAAGCTTTGCATTCAGGCTAAAGAATTCAATCTTGGTTTCATCAGACCAGAGAATCTTTTTTCTCATGGTCTGAGAGTCTTTAGGTGCCTTTTGGCAAACTCCAAGCGGGCTGTCATGCTCATTTTTACTTGAGGAGTGGTTTCCGTCTGACCACTCTACCATAAAGGCCTGATTGGTGGAGTGCTGCAGAGATGGTTGTCCTTCTGGAAGGTTCTCCCATCTCCACAGAGGAACTTTGGAGCTCTGTCAGAGTGACCATCGGGTTCTTGGTCACCTCCCTGACCAGGGCCCTTCTCCCCCGATTGCGAAGTTTGGCTGGGCTGCCAGCTCTAGGAAGAGTCTTGGTGGTTCCAAACTATTTCCATTTAAGAATGACAAGGCCACTGTGTTCTTGGGGACATTCAATACTGCAGAAATGTTTTGGTACTCTTCCCCCAGATCTGTGCCTCAACACTATCCTGTCTCGGAGCTCTACGGACAATTCCTTCAACCTCATAGATTGGTTTTTGCTCTGACATGCACTGTCAACTGTGGGACCTTATATAGACAGGTGTGTGCCTTTCCAAACCATGTCCAATCAATTGAATTTACCACAGGTGGAATCCAATCAAGTTGTAGAAACATCTCAAGGATGATCAATGGAAACAGGATGCACCTGTTCAATTTCGAGTCTCATAGCAAAGTCACATAATAAATAAGGTATTTCTGTTTTTTATTTTAATACATTTGCAAACATTTCTAAAAGCCTGTTTTCACTTTGTCATTATGGGGTATCGTGTGTAGATTGCCGAGGAACATTTTTTATGTAATCCCTTTCAGAATAAGGCTGTAACATAACAAAATGTGGGAAAAGTCAAGGGGTCTGAATACTTTCTGAAGTCACTGTATATATAAAAATGTAGCCTATACTATCCTGTATAAAACATACAGAATTTTACTCCATCTATTCCAAAACTTCAGAAAAAATTCACAGATGTAAGATAAAGAGTCTCTGTTTTGTGCAACAAGCTCATGCTGTCATTTAATGTTGATAATGACATTAATATGAATATGTCTGGAGGAATATAATTGAAATTTGCCAATCGTATAATGAAATGGCATTCTGTATGACATTATTATTGAATTGCTCTTAGTGTTGGATATCAGGATCAAACTGTTCTTTCCCATTTCTCTGGAGAATGTTAGGTTCCTCCATTTCTCTGGGGAATGTTAGGTTCCTCCATTTCTCTGGAGAATGTTAGGTTCCTCCATTTCTCTGGAGAATGTTAGGTTCCTCCATTTCTCTGGAGAATGTTAGGTTCCTCCATTTCTCTGGAGAATGTTAGGTTCCTCCATTTCTCTGGAGAATGTTAGGGGAATAGGTTCCTCCATTTCTCTGGGGAATGTTAGGTTCCTCCATTTCTCTGGAGAATGTTAGGTTCCTCCATTTCTCTGGAGAATGTTAGGGGAATAGGTTCCTCCATTTCTCTGGGGAATGTTAGGTTCCTCCATTTCTCTGGGGAATGTTAGGTTCCTCCATTTCTCTGGGGAATGTTAGGTTCCTCCATTTCTCTGGAGAATGTTAGGTTCCTCCATTTCTCTGGAGAATGTTAGGGGAATAGGTTCCTCCATTTCTCTGGGGAATGTTAGGTTCCTCCATTTCTCTGGAGAATGTTAGGTTCCTCCATTTCTCTGGAGAATGTTAGGTTCCTCCATTTCTCTGGGGAATGTTAGGGAAATAGGTCCCTCCATTTCTCTGGGGAATAGGTTCTTCCATTTCTCTGGAGAATGTTAGGGGAATAGGTCCCTCCATTTCTCTGGGGAATAGGTTCTTCCATTTAATCTGGGGAATGTTGGGGGACTAGGTTCCTCCATTTCTCTGGGGAATGTAAGGGGAATAGGTCCCTCCATTTATCTTGGGAATGTTATGGGAATAGGTTCTTCCCAATGGTGACATTACAGATTAAACCAATAGTTAAGCATAGCAAATTATGACATACAGTATTCAGCATGTTACAGGAACTCCAGTCAGTTCCTTCCTGTCAATCCCAACCCAGTCATACCTCAACATAGTAGTGATTTAGTGACTTCAGTGCATCCGACCTACATGGGGGAGTGTAACTCACTCACAGGAGTACAGGCACAGTCCACCCACAGGTCCACCCACAGGTCCTCCCACAGGTCCTCCCACAGGTCCTCCCACAGGTCCTCCCACAGGTCCTCCCATAGGTCCTCCCACAGGTCCAGAGGACTCATGACATGGCACAATGGCAGTTGAGGGGAAGAGCCATTGTACAGCAGGGAAGGGGGAGGGGAGGATGCTCTGTTGTCACGGTAAAGGAAATAGTTTGCTAATGTTCCTCTCTGTGTCCTTTCACTCAGTTTTACGTGAGTGAACCCCTGACTCCCTATAGCGGGGTGTTGGGGTACAGCCCTACTGCTTGAACCCCTGACTCCCTATAGCGGGGTGTTGGGGTATAGCCCTACTGCTTGAACCCCTGACTCCCTATAGCGGGGTGTTGGGGTATAGCCCTACTGCTTGAACCCCTGACTCCCTATAGCGGGGTGTTGGAGTATAGCCCTACTGCTTGAACCTCTGACTGACTCCCTTTTGGGGTGTAGCCCTACTGCTTGAACCTCTGACTGACACCCCGTTGGGGTGTAGCCCTACTACTTGAACCTCTGACTCCCTGTTGGGGTGTAGCCCTACTACTTGAACCTCTGACCCCCTGTTGGGGTGTAGCCCTACTACTTGAACCTCTGACTCCCTGTTGGAGTGTAGCCCTACTACTTGAACCTCTGACTCCCTGTTGGGGTGTAGGCCGGCTGCTTCAGGGTTTGGAGGAAGAGTAGACAGGATGAGAGAAAGCTTACAAAGTTAAATGGATTTCTCAAGTGGGACAGATCCACCCCTTAATTCCAATTTGGCCCCATACTATTGGCTTACACTATTACTTGCCTTTTCCCCTCTCACCTTAGTTACTGAGAAGTACACAGACTGTTGTTACATGAACCACACTGTGAGGATTGGAATACATTGGATTCTCTTCCGTTTCATGGATGGCCAAAGGATTGAGTCACAATTATGGGAAGCTGACCTCACTTCACCACACCCTTTTTACATAGTTTCCATGTTTTAAACACTGACGCTTGTTAACAGAACAGCCATGACATAACTATTACAGGAAGTCAACGGGTATTGATTGTTCCTTTAACTTGGATGACCTTTCTTTTACAGTTCCCTTACACAGTTTTCTCTTTCTCATATCATGATATCAGGCTAAGCCTAGGTAAACGAATGCATATTGAATAGACATACAGTACATGACATGGATCATGATATCCATACAGTTGAATATAGGATCATTCAGAATATGATGTTCACATGCATTTATGCAATCACTGACACAGAAGCCAACCAAGAGATTATTATCTGACCAGGATAATGATGCAACTGCTGTGTGTAATGAACATGCGACAACCGTTTCCTGGAATAGAAGATTAATGGTCCTCTCACGAAGGCTGCAGGGGTAAACAAATTAAGAATCCTCACTGCTTTTAAGTGTGGATGTTTACAGCTAATTCACAGAAAGACCCTAGTTAAGAGTCCAAGTTATATGTGGAGACCTCGATTAGCTAGAAGCACAAAGCAGTCAATATTACAAAGAAACTTGAAGGTAAATCGAGTGGAATTCTGAATATTTTTTCTCTATTAAACTTTTTTTGTGACAGTTGAGAATCTGTAAGGAGTTTAGAGGTTATCTCCTTAGGGCAACTCCTACAGTACATGATGTGTTGGAGACAGATGTTTTGGGAGTTTATGATGTTTGTATCTGAGCAGAGGTTAGGCCGATGTACAACAACCCCGTCCTCCATTACACACTAACTCAAACCTCCAGATTACCCTCGACAATCCTCCTCTTTCTCTCTCTCACTCCTTCTCGCCTCCTGTCTCTCACCCTCTTTCTCTCGCTCTCCTCTCTCTCCCCCACCTCTCTTGCTCTCTCTATCCCTCTTCCACTGTGACCTCTGTTTTATCTCAGCTACAACAGAAGATGTGATACAGAGAGTAACGCTAGCTGGTTATAATGATGCACTGAGGACCACTCATCAGGGGAGTAGACAGAGAATAGATCTAAAGTTCAATCCAACAACACACACACACACACAGAGATAGAATCCCCATACTTTAATGATGACAGCTTCTCCATCCTAGAGGGAGAGATCAACCATTTCCAGGCCCAGGGACATGTACTAGTCTGTGGCGACATAAATACCAGAACTGGACAACAACCTGACACCCTCAGCACAAAGAGAGACAAACATCTACATTGAGGTGACAGTATTCCCTCCCAAATATGACCCCCTAGACCAGGCCTGGGCAACTCCAGTCCTCGGGGCCTGATTGGTGTCACACTTTTGCCCCAGTCCCATCTAACACCCCTGACTCCAACAATCAGCTAATCATGATCTTCAGTTTAGAATGCAATTTGATTAATAAGCAATGTTTGCTAGGGATGGAGAAAAAGTGTGACACCAATCAGGCCCTGGAGGACTGGAATTGCCCAGGCCTGCCCTAGGCACAACTACTTCAACATAACCAACAAAAATGGGTCACAACTCCTGCAGTTCTGTTGCACGCTGGGTCTGTAGGCTTCGAGGAGATTCCTATGGTAGGTACACCTATAGCTCATCCCTTGGCAGTAGTACTGTAGATTACACTGACCTCAACCTTGAGACTCTCAGAGCATTCAGTCAGACCACTAACACCCCTATCAGGTCACAGCAAAATAACAATCTACCTGAACAGAGCAATACTCAACCACGAGGCATCAAAGCCAAAGGAACTGCACAAAATTAAGAAATGCTATAGATGGAAGGAAAGTAGTGTAAAAACCTACCAAAAACAATTAGGCAACAACAAATTAAATCCCTTTTAGACAACTTCCTGGACAAAACATTTCACTGTAATAGTGAAGGTGTAAACTTGGCAGTAGAAAGCCTAAACAGTATATTTGACCTTTCTGCTTCCCTATCAAATCTAAAAATAGTTATCTATCCAAAACAGAGATGTATGGATAAACCACTTCAATGATCTTTTTGACTCTATAACAAAGTACAAACAGCAAAAACATATACATGATCATTTAACAATTCTTAGAATCAGCTATTAAAGACTACCAGAACCCACTGGATTCTCTGATTACATTGAATGAACTACAGGACAAAATAAAAACCCTCCAACCCCAAAAGGCCTGTGGTGTTGATGGTATCATACATGAAATGATAAAATATACAGACCACATATTCCGATTGACTAAACTCTTTAACATCATCCTCAGCTCTGGCATCTTCCCCAATATTTGGAACTAATGACTGATCACCCCATTCCACAAAAGTGGAGACAAATTTTACCCCAATCACTACCGTGGGATATGCGTCAACAGCAACCTTCAGAAAATCCTCTGCATTATCATTAACAGCAGACTTGTACATTTCCTCAGTGAAAACAATGTACTGAGCAAATGTCAAATTGGCTTTTTACCAAATTACCGTACAACAGACCACATATTCACCCTGCACGCCCTAATTGACAAACAAACAAACCAAAACAAAGGCAAAGTCTTCTCATGCTTTGTTGATTTCAAAAAAGCTTTTGACTCAATTTGGCATGAGGGTCTGCTAAACAAATTGATGGAAAGTGGTGTTGGGGGAAAAACATACGACATAAAATCCTGGTACACAAACTAGTGTGCAATTAAAATTGGCAAACACATTTCTTTACACAGGGCCGGGGGGTGAGAAAGGGATGCAGGTTAAGCCCCACCCTCTTCAACATATATATCAACAAATTGGCAAGGGCACTAAAACAGTCAGCAGCATCTGGCCTCACCCTACTAGAATCTGAAGTCAAATGTCTACTGTTTGCTGATGATCTGGTGCTTCTGTCCCAAGCCAAGGAGGGCCTGGGCCTGGGCCTTGACAGTAGATCTCAGTAAGACAAAAATAATGGTGTTCCAAAAAAGGTCCTGTTGTCAGGACCACAAATACAAATTCCATCTAGACACCGTTGCCTATACATACTATACATACCTCGGCCTAAACAACAGGGCTCCCGAGTGGCGCAGCGGTCTAAGGCACTGCATCTCAGTGCAAGAGGCGTCACTACAGTCCAGGCTGTATCACATCCGGCTGTGATTGGGAGTCCCATAGGGCGGCGAACAATTGGCCCAGCGTCGTCCGGGTTTGGCCAGGGTTAAGCCGTCATTGTAAATAAGAATTTGTTCTTAACTGACTTGCCTAGTTAAATATAGGTTAAATAAAAAATGTATAAAAGAAATAGCAGCGTGAACAGACCATGGCTCGGGTGGTTGATGTCCTTGATGATCTTTTTGGCCTTCCTCTGACATCGGGTGCTGTAAGTGTCCTGGAGGGCAGGCAGTGTGCTCCCGGTGATGCGTTGGGCAGACCGCACTACCCTCTGGAGAACCCTGCGGTTGCAGGCGGTGCAGTTGCCGTATCAGGCGAAGATACAGCCCAACAGGATGCTCTCAATTGTGAATCTGTAAAAGTTTGTGAGGGTCTTGGGGGCCAAGCCGAATTTCTTCAGTCTCCTGTCTGTGTGGGTGGACCATTTCAGTTTGTCTGTGATGTGTACACAGAGGAACTTGAAGCTTTCCCCCTCCTTCACTGCGGTCCCGTCGATGTGGATAGGGGCGTGCTCCCTCTGCTGTTTCTTGAAGTCCACAATCAGCTCCTTCATTTTGTTGACGTTGTGCCAGGGCCCTCACCTCCTCCCTGTAGGCTGTCTCGTCATTGTTGGTAATCAGGCTTACTACAGTTGTGTCGTCTGCAAACTTGATGATTGAGTTGAAGGTGTGCATGGCCACGCAGTCATGGGTTAACAGGGAGTACAGGAGGGGGCTAAGCATGCACCTTGTGGGGCCCCTGTGTTTGAGGATCAGCGAAGTGGAGGTGTTGTTTCCAACCTTCACCACTGGTGGCGGCCCATCAGGAAGTCCAGGACCCAGTTGCACATGTCTGGGTTCAGACCCAGGGCCCAAATCTTAATGAAGGTTGGAGGGTACAATGGTGTTGAAGGCTGAGCTATAGTCACTGAACAGTATTCTTAAGTAGGGATTCCTCTTGTCCAGATGGGATAGGGCATTGCGATTGCATCGTCTGTGGATCTATTGGGGCGGTTAAGACATTGAAGTGGGTCTAGTGTGTCAGGTAAGGTAGGGGTGATATGATCCTTAACTAGCCTCTCAAAGCACTTCATGTTGACAGAAGTGAGTGTTACGAGCCAATAGTCATTTAGTTCAGTTACCTTTGCTTTCTTGGGTATGGGAACAATGGTGGACATCTTGAAGCAAGTGGGGTCAGAAGACTGGGATAGGGAGAGATTGAATATGTCCATAAACACTCCAGCCAGCTGGTCTGCGCATGCTCTGAGGACGCGGCTAGGGATGCCGTCTGGACCGGAAGCCTTGCGAAAGTTAATTAACACGCTTAAATGTCTTACTCACGTCAGCCACAGAGAACGAGAGCCCACAGTCCATGGGAGCGGGCGGTGTCGGTGGCACTGTGTCATCCTCAAAGGGGGCAAATAAGATGTTTAGCTTGTTTGGGAGCAAGACGTCGGTGTCCGACTTGGCTGGTTTTCCCTTTGTAATCCGTGATTGTCTGTAGACCCTGCCACGTACGTCTCGTGTCTGAGCTGTTGAATTGCAACTCCACTTTGTCTCTGTACTGATGTTTTGCCTGTTTGACTGCCTTACGGAGGGAATAACTACACTGTTTATATTCAGCAATATTTCCAGTCCCCTTGCCATGGTTAAATGCTGTGGTTCGGGCTTTCAGTTTTGCGCAAATGCTGCCTTATATCCACAGTTTCTGGTTTGGGTAGGTTTTAATATTCACAGTGGGAACAACATCCCCTATACACTTCCTGATGAACTCAATCACAATGTCCGTGTATACGTTAATATTATTTTCAGAGACTACCCAGGAACATATCCCAGTCTGCGTGATCAAACAATCTTGAAGCATGGATTTCAAGTGGTCAGACCAGCGTTGAACAGACCTAAGCATGGGTACTTTGTTTGAGTTTTTGCCTATAGGAAGGTAGGAGCAAAATGGGTCGTGATCTAATTTGCCGAAGGGAGGGCGGGGGAGGGCCTTGTAGGCATTTCGAAAGGGGGAGTAGCAGTGGTTGAGTGTTTTGCCCGAGCGAATACTACAGTCAATGTGTTGATAGAACTTCTGGAGCGTTTTCCTCAAATTTGCTTTGTTAATATCGCCAGAAACAATAAATGAGGCCTCAGGATATGTGGTTTCCAATTTGCATAAAGTCCAGTGTAGTTCCTTGAGGGCCGTCGTGGTATCGGCTTGAGGGTGAATATACACGGGAATCCTAGGATATTCTTTTGTATATTATTGCTGTGAGAGCGAGAGCTAGCATGCACTAATTGTAATGGTCACATTAGCTTCCTGCTTATTCACAGTTATTTCCATTCTAACAGACAAATTACCAATATACAGCCATCAACATCCTGTTGTCCTGCACATCTAATGTGCTTCCTTGTGTCTATCGTCAGAATAAACACCAATCAACTGGGCTCACTGGCTGGGACAGTCCTTTCTTTAAAAACACAACCCAAGATTAACGAAGTACGATCACATCTGTTCCACTGATGCCCAGAACAGTCTTCTTGTCTTCACTGGACAGCGGTTACACATGCCCATGACTGGCGGCAGACTCAACAACAGCGGTTGAATAGTTGTGAGAATCGGTTCATTGACAGAGAAATCAGATTGAAACCCTTGGCAGTGATTCTCGGCAGGGCGGGGAATGTTGATACATTTCCAAGGAATGTAGAATGTGATGAGTCACTGAGTCAGCTGAGTTTAGGGATGAACCGCCTATCTTGTTTCAGCCATCCACATCCACACCAGATCAAATCAGTGTCTTTTTACACTGACCACTGTGTCTCTTGTCACAACATTCAGGCAAACTGCTCATAGCTCAGACATGGGAAAAAGTATGCCCATCTACTCTCCAAGAACTACTGCAGTGAAGTGAATGTGTGTGCGTTCAGCTTGAACACAGTGAAGTGAATGTGATAAGCCTTCTTTCTCACAGAGGGAGGGAGAGGGTGAAGCGGTCAGACGAGGGAGTGGGACACAGAGCTGGAGGGAAAGGGAAATGTGGGGGACATCTTTCCTTCTCACAATGACTGATTTAATATGATGACCTTAGACCTGATTATAGAGCAAGGCTGCTGGTCAAGACACCTCCCATCCCTCGCCATACAGGAACATTCATTCTACTGTACAATTTAATTCTGATCTGATTTGTATTTGAGATGTGTTGATACGTAGCACAGTGGAGATGTGTTGATACGTAGCACAGTGGAGATGTGTTGATATGCGTAGCACAGTGGAGATGTGTTGATACGTAGCACAGTGGAGATGTGTTGATACGTAGCACAGTGGAGATGTGTTGATACGTAGCACAGTGGAGATGTGTTGATATGCGTAGCACAGTGGAGATGTGTTGATACGTAGCACAGTGGAGATGTGTTGATACGTAGCACAGTGGAGATGTGTTGATACGTAGCACAGTGGAGATGTGTTGAGATGCGTAGCACAGTGGAGATGTGTTGAGATGCGTAGCACAGTGGAGATGTGTTGAGATGCGTAGCACAGTGGAGATGTGTTGAGATGCGTAGCACAGTGGAGATGTGTTGAGATGCGTAGCACAGTGGAGATGTGTTGAGATGCGTAGCACAGTGGAGATGTGTTGAGATGCGTAGCACAGTGGAGATGTGTTGAGATGCGTAGCACAGTGGAGATGTGTTGAGATGCGTAGCACAGTGGAGATGTGTTGAGATGCGTAGCACAGTGGAGATGTGTTGATACGTAGCACAGTGGAGATGTGTTGAGATGCGTAGCACAGTGGAGATGTGTTGAGATGCGTAGCACAGTGGAGATGTGTTGAGATGCGTAGCACAGTGGAGATGTGTTGAGATGCGTAGCACAGTGGAGATGTGTTGATACGTAGCACAGTGGAGATGTGTTGATACGTAGCACAGTGGAGATGTGTTGAGATGCGTAGCACAGTGGAGATGTGTTGAGATGCGTAGCACAGTGGAGATGTGTTGAGATGCGTAGCACAGTGGAGATGTGTTGAGATGCGTAGCACAGTGGAGATGTGTTGAGATGCGTAGCACAGTGGAGATGTGTTGAGATGCGTAACACAGTGGAGATGTGTTGAGATGTGTTGAGATGCGTAGCACAGTGGAGATGTGTTGAGATGCGTAGCACAGTGGAGATGTGTTAAGATGCGTAGCACAGTGGAGATGTGTTGAGATGCGTAGCACAGTGGAGATGTGTTGATACGTAGCACAGTGGAGATGTGGTGATACGTAGCACAGTGGAGATGTGTTGATGCGTAGCACAGTGGAGATGTGTTGATGCGTAGCACAGTGGAGATGTGTTGATGCGTAGCACAGTGGAGATGTGTTGATACGTAGCACAGTGGAGATGTGTTGATACGTAGCACAGTGGAGATGTGTTGATACGTAGCACAGTGGAGATGTGTTGATACGTAGCACAGTGGAGATGTGTTGATACGTAGCACAGTGGAGATGTGTTGATACGTAGCACAGTGGAGATGTGTTGAGATGCGTAGCACAGTGGAGATGTGTTGAGATGCGTAGCACAGTGGAGATGTGTTGAGATGCGTAACACAGTGGAGATGTGTTGAGATGCGTAGCACAGTGGAGATGTGTTGAGATGCGTAGCACAGTGGAGATGTGTTGAGATGCGTAGCGCAGTGGAGATGTGTTGAGATGCGTAGCACAGTGGAGATGTGTTGAGATGCGTAGCACAGTGGAGATGTGTTGAGATGCGTAGCACAGTGGAGATGTGTTGAGATGCGTAGCACAGTGGAGATGTGTTGATACGTAGCACAGTGGAGATGTGTTGATACGTAGCACAGTGGAGATGTGTTGATACGTAGCACAGTGGAGATGTGTTGATACGTAGCACAGTGGAGATGTGTTGAGATACGTAGCACAGTGGAGATGTGTTGAGATGCGTAGCACAGTGGAGATGTGTTGAGATGCGTAGCACAGTGGAGATGTGTTGAGATGCGTAGCACAGTGGAGATGTGTTGAGATGCGTAGCACAGTGGAGATGTGTTGAGATGCGTAGCACAGTGGAGATGTGTTGAGATGCGTAACACAGTGGAGATGTGTTGAGATGTGTTGAGATGCGTAGCACAGTGGAGATGTGTTGAGATGCGTAGCACAGTGGAGATGTGTTAAGATGCGTAGCACAGTGGAGATGTGTTGAGATGCGTAGCACAGTGGAGATGTGTTGATACGTAGCACAGTGGAGATGTGTTGATACGTAGCACAGTGGAGATGTGTTGATACGTAGCACAGTGGAGATGTGGTGATACGTAGCACAGTGGAGATGTGTTGATGCGTAGCACAGTGGAGATGTGTTGATGCGTAGCACAGTGGAGATGTGTTGATACGTAGCACAGTGGAGATGTGTTGATACGTAGCACAGTGGAGATGTGTTGATACGTAGCACAGTGGAGATGTGTTGATACGTAGCACAGTGGAGATGTGTTGATACGTAGCACAGTGGAGATGTGTTGATACGTAGCACAGTGGAGATGTGTTGAGATGCGTAGCACAGTGGAGATGTGTTGAGATGCGTAGCACAGTGGAGATGTGTTGAGATGCGTAACACAGTGGAGATGTGTTGAGATGCGTAGCACAGTGGAGATGTATTGAGATGGAAGTGTTGAGATGCGTAGCACAGTGGAGATGTGTTGAGATGCGTAGCACAGTGGAGATGTGTTGAGATGCGTAGCACAGTGGAGATGTGTTGAGATGCGTAGCACAGTGGAGATGTGTTGAGATGCGTAGCACAGTGGAGATGTGTTGAGATGCGTAGCACAGTGGAGATGTGTTGATACGTAGCACAGTGGAGATGTGTTGATACGTAGCACAGTGGAGATGTGTTGATACGTAGCACAGTGGAGATGTGTTGATACGTAGCACAGTGGAGATGTGTTGATACGTAGCACAGTGGAGATGTGTTGATACGTAGCACAGTGGAGATGTGTTGATACGTAGCACAGTGGAGATGTGTTGATACGTAGCACAGTGGAGATGTGTTGATACGTAGCACAGTGGAGATGTGTTGATACGTAGCACAGTGGAGATGTGTTGAGATGCGTAGCACAGTGGAGATGTGTTGAGATGCGTAGCACAGTGGAGATGTGTTGAGATGTGTTGAGATGCGTAGCACAGTGGAGATGTGTTGAGATGCGTAGCACAGTGGAGATGTGTTGAGATGCGTAGCACAGTGGAGATGTGTTGATACGTAGCACAGTGGAGATGTGTTGATACGTAGCACAGTGGAGATGTGTTGAGATGCGTAGCACAGTGGAGATGTGTTGAGATCCGGAGCACAGTGGAGATGTGTTGATACGTAGCACAGTGGAGATGTGTTGATACGTAGCACAGTGGAGATGTGTTGAGATGCGTAGCACAGTGGAGATGTGTTGAGATGCGTAGCACAGTGGAGATGTGTTGATACGTAGCACAGTGGAGATGTGTTGAGATGCGTAGCACAGTGGAGATGTGTTGAGATGCGTAGCACAGTGGAGATGTGTTGATACGTAGCACAGTGGAGATGTGTTGAGATGCGTAGCACAGTGGAGATGTGTTGAGATGCGTAGCACAGTGGAGATGGTGAGATGCGTAGCACAGTGGAGATGTGTTGATACGTAGCACAGTGGAGATGTGTTGAGATGCGTAGCACAGTGGAGATGTGTTGAGATGCGTAGCACAGTGGAGATGTGTTGATACGTAGCACAGTGGAGATGTGTTGATACGTAGCACAGTGGAGATGTGTTGATACGTAGCACAGTGGAGATGTGTTGATACGTAGCACAGTGGAGATGTGTTGATACGTAGCACAGTGGAGATGTGTTGATACGTAGCACAGTGGAGATGTGTTGATACGTAGCACAGTGGAGATGTGTTGATACGTAGCACAGTGGAGATGTGTTGATACGTAGCACAGTGGAGATGTGTTGATACGTAGCACAGTGGAGATGTGTTGAGATGCGTAGCACAGTGGAGATGTGTTGAGATGCGTAGCACAGTGGAGATGTGTTGAGATGCGTAGCACAGTGGAGATGTGTTGAGATGCGTAGCACAGTGGAGATGTGTTGAGATGCGTAGCACAGTGGAGATGTGTTGAGATGCGTAGCACAGTGGAGATGTGTTGAGATGCGTAGCACAGTGGAGATGTGTTGAGATGCGTAGCACAGTGGAGATGTGTTGAGATGCGTAGCACAGTGGAGATGTGTTGATACGTAGCACAGTGGAGATGTGTTGATACGTAGCACAGTGGAGATGTGTTGATACGTAGCACAGTGGAGATGTGTTGAGATGCGTAGCACAGTGGAGATGTGTTGATATGCGTAGCACAGTGGAGATGTGTTGAGATGCGTAGCACAGTGGAGATGTGTTGAGATGCGTAGCCCAGTGGAGATGTGTTGAGATGCGTAGCACAGTGGAGATGTGTTGAGATGCGTAGCACAGTGGAGATGTGTTGAGATGCGTAGCACAGTGGAGATGTGTTGAGATGCGTAGCACAGAGGAGATGTGTTGAGATGCGTAGCACAGTGGAGATGTGTTGATACGTAGCACAGTGGAGATGTGTTGAGATGCGTAGCACAGTGGAGATGTGTTGAGATGCGTAGCACAGTGGAGATGTGTTGAGATGCGTAGCACAGTGGAGATGTGTTGATACGTAGCACAGTGGAGATGTGTTGAGATGCGTAGCACAGTGGAGATGTGTTGAGATGCGTAGCACAGTGGAGATGTGTTGAGATGCGTAGCCCAGTGGAGATGTGTTGAGATGCGTAGCCCAGTGGAGATGTGTTGAGATGCGTAGCCCAGTGGAGATGTGTTGAGATGCGTAGCACAGTGGAGATGTGTTGAGATGCGTAGCACAGTGGAGATGTGTTGAGATGCGTAGCACAGTGGAGATGTTGAGATGCGTAGCACAGTGGAGATGTGTTGAGATGCGTAGCACAGTGGAGATGTGTTGATACGTAGCACAGTGGAGATGTGTTGAGATGCGTAGCACAGTGAAGATGTGTTGAGATGCGTAGCACAGTGGAGATGTGTTGAGATGCGTAGCACAGTGGAGATGTGTTGAGATGCGTAGCACAGTGGAGATGTGTTGAGATGCGTAGCACAGTGGAGATGTGTTGAGATGCGTAGCACAGTGGAGATGTGTTGATACGTAGCACAGTGGAGATGTGTTGAGATGCGTAGCACAGTGGAGATGTGTTGAGATGCGTAGCGCAGTGGAGATGTGTTGATACGTAGCGCAGTGGAGATGTGTTGAGATGCGTAGCACAGTGGAGATGTGTTGAGATGCGTAGCACAGTGGAGATGTGTTGAGATGCGAAGCACAGTGGAGATGTGTTGAGATGCGTAGCACAGTGGAGATGTGTTGAGATGCGTAGCACAGTGGAGATGTGTTGAGATGCGTAGCACAGTGGAGATGTGTTGATACGTAGCACAGTGGAGATGTGTTGATACGTAGCACAGTGGAGATGTGTTGAGATGCGTAGCACAGTGGAGATGTGTTGAGATGCGTAGCACAGTGAAGATGTGTTGATACGTAGCACAGTGGAGATGTGTTGAGATGCGTAGCACTGTGGAGATGTGTTGAGATGCGTAGCACAGTGAAGATGTGTTGATACGTAGCACAGTGGAGATGTGTTGAGATGCGTAGCACAGTGGAGATGTGTTGAGATGCGTAGCACAGTGGAGATGTGTTGAGATGCGTAGCACAGTGGAGATGTGTTGAGATGCGTAGCACAGTGGAGATGTGTTGAGATGCGTAGCACAGTGGAGATGTGTTGATACGTAGCACAGTGGAGATGTGTTGAGATACGTAGCACAGTGGAGATGTGTTGAGATACGTAGCACAGTGGAGATGTGTTGATACGTAGCACAGTGGAGATGTGTTGATACGTAGCACAGTGGAGATGTGTTGATACGTAGCACAGTGGAGATGTGTTGAGATGCGTAGCACAGTGGAGAGGTGTTGATACGTAGCACAGTGGAGAGGTGTTGATACGTAGCACAGTGGAGATGTGTTGATACGTAGCACAGTGGAGATGTGTTGATACGTAGCACAGTGGAGATGTGTTGAGATACGTAGCACAGTGGAGATGTGTTGATACGTAGCACAGTGGAGATGTGTTGATGCGTAGCACAGTGGAGATGTGTTGAGATGCGTAGCACAGTGGAGATGTGTTGAGATGCGTAGCACAGTGGAGATGTGTTGAGATGCGTAGCACAGTGGAGATGTGTTGAGATGCGTAGCACAGTGGAGATGTGTTGATACGTAGCACAGTGGAGATGTGTTGAGATGCGTAGCACAGTGGAGATGTGTTGATACGTAGCACAGTGGAGATGTGTTGATACGTAGCACAGTGGAGATGTGTTGAGATGCGTAGCACAGTGGAGATGTGTTGATACGTAGCACAGTGGAGATGTGTTGAGATGCGTAGCACAGTGGAGATGTGTTGAGATGCGTAGCACAGTGGAGATGTGTTGATACGTAGCACAGTGGAGATGTGTTGATACGTAGCACAGTGGAGATGTGTTGATACGTAGCACAGTGGAGATGTGTTGAGATGCGTAGCACAGTGGAGATGTGTTGATACGTAGCACAGTGGAGATGTGTTGAGATGCGTAGCACAGTGGAGATGTGTTGATACGTAGCACAGTGGAGATGTGTTGAGATGCGTAGCACAGTGGAGATGTGTTGATACGTAGCACAGTGGAGATGTGTTGAGATGCGTAGCACAGTGGAGATGTGTTGAGATGCGTAGCACAGTGGAGATGTGTTGAGATACGTAGCACAGTGGAGATGTGTTGAGATACGTAGCACAGTGGAGATGTGTTGAGATGCGTAGCACAGTGGAGATGTTGAGATGCGTAGCACAGTGGAGATGTGTTGATACGTAGCACAGTGGAGATGTGTTGAGATGCGTAGCACAGTGGAGATGTGTTGAGATGCGTAGCCCAGTGGAGATGTGTTGAGATGCGTAGCCCAGTGGAGATGTGTTGATACGTAGCGCAGTGGAGATGTGTTGATACGTAGCGCAGTGGAGATGTGTTGAGATGCGTAGCGCAGTGGAGATGTGTTGAGATGCGTAGCGCAGTGGAGATGTGTTGAGATGCGTAGCGCATTGGAGATGTGTTGAGATGCGTAGCGCAGTGGAGATGTGTTGATACGTAGCACAGTGGAGATGTGTTGATACGTAGCACAGTGGAGATGTGTTGAGATGCGTAGCACAGTGGAGATGTGTTGATAGGTAGCGCAGTGGAGATGTGTTGAGATGCGTAGCACAGTGGAGATGTGTTGAGATGCGTAGCACAGTGGAGCTGTGTTGATATGCGTAGCACAGTGGAGATGTGTTGATATGCGTAGCACAGTGGAGATGTGTTGAGATGCGTAGCACAGTGGAGATGTGTTGAGATGCGTAGCACAGTGGAGATGTGTTGAGATGCGTAGCACAGTGGAGATGTGTTGAGATGCGTAGCACAGTGGAGATGTGTTGATACGTAGCACAGTGGAGATGTGTTGATACGTAGCACAGTGGAGATGTGTTGATACGTAGCACAGTGGAGATGTGTTGAGATGCGTAGCACAGTGGAGATGTGTTGAGATGTGTTGAGATGCGTAGCACAGTGGAGATGTGTTGATACGTAGCACAGTGGAGATGTGTTGATACGTAGATGTGTTGATACGTAGCACAGTGGAGATGTGTTGATACGTAGCACAGTGGAGATGTGTTGATGCGTAGCACAGTGGAGATGTGTTGATACGTAGCACAGTGGAGATGTGTTGATACGTAGCACAGTGGAGATGTGTTGATACGTAGCACAGTGGAGATGTGTTGATACGTAGCACAGTGGAGATGTGTTGATACGTAGCACAGTGGAGATGTGTTGATACGTAGCACAGTGGAGATGTGTGAGATGCGTAGCACAGTGGAGATGTGTTGATACGTAGCACAGTGGAGATGTGTTGATACGTAGCACAGTGGAGATGTGTTGATACGTAGCACAGTGGAGATGTGTTGATACGTAGCACAGTGGAGATGTGTTGATACTTAGCACAGTGGAGATGTGTTGATACGTAGCACAGTGGAGATGTGTTGATACGTAGCACAGTGGAGATGTGTTGAGATGCGTAGCACAGTGGAGATGTGTTGAGATGCGTAGCACGGTGGAGATGTGTTGAGATGTGTTGAGATGCGTTGAGATGTGTTGAGATGCGTAGCACAGTGGAGATGTGTTGAGATGCGTAGCACAGTGGAGATGTGTTGAGATGCGTAGCACAGTGGAGATGTGTTGATACGTAGCACAGTGGAGATGTGTTGATACGTAGCACAGTGGAGATGTGTTGAGATGCGTAGCACAGTGGAGATGTGTTGAGATGCGTAGCACAGTGGAGATGTGTTGATACGTAGCACAGTGGAGATGTGTTGATACGTAGCACAGTGGAGATGTGTTGATACGTAGCACAGTGGAGATGTGTTGAGATGCGTAGCACAGTGGAGATGTGTTGATACGTAGCACAGTGGAGATGTGTTGAGATGCGTAGCACAGTGGAGATGTGTTGATACGTAGCACAGTGGAGATGTGTTGAGATGCGTAGCACAGTGGAGATGTTGAGATGCGTAGCACAGTGGAGATGTGTTGATACGTAGCACAGTGGAGATGTGTTGATACGTAGCACAGTGGAGATGTGTTGAGATGCGTAGCACAGTGGAGATGTGTTGAGATGCGTAGCACAGTGGAGATGTGTTGAGATGCGTAGCACAGTGGAGATGTGTTGAGATGCGTAGCACAGTGGAGATGTGTTGATACGTAGCACAGTGGAGATGTGTTGATACGTAGCACAGTGGAGATGTGTTGATACGTAGCACAGTGGAGATGTGTTGATACGTAGCACAGTGGAGATGTGTTGATACGTAGCACAGTGGAGATGTGTTGAGATGCGTAGCACAGTGGAGATGTGTTGAGATGCGTAGCACAGTGGAGATGTTGAGATGCGTAGCACAGTGGAGATGTGTTGATACGTAGCACAGTGGAGATGTGTTGAGATGCGTAGCACAGTGGAGATGTGTTGAGATGCGTAGCACAGTGGAGATGTGTTGAGATGCGTAGCACAGTGGAGATGTGTTGAGATGCGTAGCACAGTGGAGATGTGTTGATACGTAGCACAGTGGAGATGTGTTGATACGTAGCACAGTGGAGATGTGTTGAGATGCGTAGCACAGTGGAGATGTGTTGATATGCGTAGCACAGTGGAGATGTGTTGATACGTAGCACAGTGGAGAGGTGTTGATGCGTAGCACAGTGGAGATGTGTTGAGATGCGTAGCCCAGTGGAGATGTGTTGAGATGCGTAGCACAGTGGAGATGTGTTGAGATGCGTAGCACAGTGGAGATGTGTTGAGATGCGTAGCACAGTGGAGATGTGTTGAGATGCGTTGCACAGTGGAGATGTGTTGAGATGCGTAGCACAGTGGAGATGTGTTGATACGTAGCACAGTGGAGATGTGTTGAGATGCGTAGCACAGTGGAGATGTGTTGAGATGCGTAGCACAGTGGAGATGTGTTGATACGTAGCACAGTGGAGATGTGTTGAGATGCGTAGCACAGTGGAGATGTGTTGAGATGCGTAGCACAGTGGAGATGTGTTGAGATGCGTAGCACAGTGGAGATGTGTTGAGATGCGTAGCACAGTGGAGATGTGTTGAGATGCATAGCACAGTGGAGATGTGTTGATACGTAGCACAGTGGAGATGTGTTGAGATGCGTAGCACAGTGGAGATGTGTTGAGATGCGTAGCACAGTGGAGATGTGTTGAGATGCGTAGCACAGTGGAGATGTGTTGAGATGCGTAGCACAGTGGAGATGTGTTGAGATGCGTAGCACAGTGGAGATGTGTTGAGATGTGTTGAGATGTGTTGAGATGCGTAGCACAGTGGAGATGTGTTGAGATGCGTAGCACAGTGGAGATGTGTTGAGATGCGTAGCACAGTGGAGATGTGTTGATACGTAGCACAGTGGAGATGTGTTGATACGTAGCACAGTGGAGATGTGTTGAGATGCGTAGCACAGTGGAGATGTGTTGAGATGCGTAGCACAGTGGAGATGTGTTGAGATGCGTAGCACAGTGGAGATGTGTTGAGATCCGGAGCACAGTGGAGATGTGTTGATACGTAGCACAGTGGAGATGTGTTGAGATGCGTAGCACAGTGGAGATGTGTTGAGATGCGTAGCACAGTGGAGATGTGTTGATACGTAGCACAGTGGAGATGTGTTGATACGTAGCACAGTGGAGATGTGTTGATACGTAGCACAGTGGAGATGTGTTGAGATGCGTAGCACAGTGGAGATGTGTTGATACGTAGCACAGTGGAGATGTGTTGAGATGCGTAGCACAGTGGAGATGTGTTGATACGTAGCACAGTGGAGATGTGTTGAGATGCGTAGCACAGTGGAGATGTTGAGATGCGTAGCACAGTGGAGATGTGTTGATACGTAGCACAGTGGAGATGTGTTGATACGTAGCACAGTGGA